>NC_057802.1:264773472-265073472 GCF_018294505.1 Triticum aestivum
AGGCGGCGGCGACACGTGGCGGCGGCGGAGGAGATTGACGTGTCCGGCCGACGGCGGACGCGTCCGGCGGCGCGGAGGGAAGTTTGTCTAGGGTTAGACTGCGAACGTAATTTCGGGAGAGAAGCATATAAATAGGTAGAGGGAGCTAGGAGGCTCCAAATGAGGTGCGGTTTTCGCCCACACGACCGTGATCGAACGACCTACAGCATGGAAGAGAGTTTGGTGGGTTTTGGGCTGGTTTTTGAGGGGGTTTTTCTGCACACACAAATGGCCTTTGCGATTGCCCGGTTAACCGTTGGAGTACCAAACGACCTCCAAATAAAACGAAACTTGACCGGTGGTCTACCGGTGGTATACCAAGGCCACTTGACAAGCCTCGGTCCATTCCGAGAATGTTTGACACCCGCTCACGAAAGAAAACAAGAGGGGTGCGCTGGAGGAGATAGGAGCGCCAGATTGCAAAACGGACAACGGGGAAAATGCTCGGATGCATGAGACGAACAAGTATGCAAATGCAATGCACATGATGACATGATATGAAATGCATGACATGAACAAAATACAAAACGAAAGACAAAACCCGACCACGAAGGGAATATCATAACACGAAACCGAAAATGGCAAGAGTCGGAGTTACAAATGTGGAAAGTTACATGCGGGGTGTTACAGTGGTGTTGTAGTTGAACTTGTGTGAGTTGCTCAAGGTTGATGTAGCTCATCAAGAATTGGGAGCACACTTGGATTTGAGTTCATCTACCTACATGGGTTAGTATTTGCAAGGAAGAGCACTTGTGTATCCAACATGACAATCATGAAATTTGATACCAAATGAAATTTGATATATAGAATTCGCCGAAGGATATGTTGAAGGGCTTCATGCTTCCTTGTCTTCAACCACCACGGTGTAGGGACTTGGTGATGTAGAGACTGCTCAAGATGTGAGTGAGTTGCAATCCCATGGATTTAGATTCGTCGAAGTACCTACAAGGGTTAGATAGCATACAAGGGTACAAATGTATCCAAGACATATGATCATCATCAGAAGAGAAAAAGTCAAGGATTAGTCATAGGCTCATGCCTTGCATGTATCCAAATGGAGTTCCTACTCCAAGTTTGAAGCATCAATGATGTTCAATTCTCCTCTCAAACGGCAAAAGACTTTCTCATCAAGCGGTTTGGTGAATATGTCCTCCAATTGCTTATCGGTACGAACGTGCTTAAGATCAATGTCCCCATTAGCAACATGATCTCGAATGAAATAATGACGAACTTCAATATGCTTAGTTCGAGAATGTTGCACGGGATTGTGAGCAATCTTAATAGCACTCTCATTGTCACAAAGCAATGGAACATGTTTCACATTGATCCCATAATCTTTAAGAGTTTGGGTCATCCAAAGTAATTGAGCACAACATGAACCGGCGACAATGTATTCCGCTTCGGCGGTGGATAAGGATACCGATTTTTGTTTCTTGGAGGACCAAGACACAAGAGATCTACCAAGAAATCGACAGGTACCCGAAGTGGACTTTCTATCAACCTTGTCTCCGGCATAGTCTGAATCGGAATAGCCAACAAGATCAAAAGAGGACCTCTTAGGATACCAAATGCCAAATTTTGGTGTATATTAAGTATCTCACTATCCTTTTCACAGCCTTAAGATGACATTCTTTGGGGGCCGCTTGATATCGTGCACATATGCACACACTTAGCATAATATCGGGACGAGAGGCACATAGATATAACAATGAACCAATCATAGAGCGGTAAACCTTTTGGTCAACCGATTTGCCATCCTTGGTCAAGTCAAGATGTCCACTAGTAGGCATGGGAGTTTTCATACCTTTGCTTTCTTGCATGTTGAACTTCTTGAATAAGTCCTTGGTGTACTTTGTTTGAGAAACAAATGTGCCTTCCTTAGTTTGCTTGATTTGCAAACCAAGAAAGAACTTGAGTTCACTCATCATAGACATCTCGAACTTCTTAGACATTAGCTTTCCAAACTTTTCACTAAAATGAGGGTTAGTCCAACCAAATATGATATCATCAACATAAATTTGGCACACAAATAATTCACCATTAACCCTTTTAGTAAAAAGAGTAGAATCTATTTTTCCAATCTCAAATCCTTTCTCAATAAGGAACTTGGTCAAGCATTTATACCACGCTCTAGGAGCTTGTTTAAGACTATAAAGAGCTTTGTGAAGTTTGTAAACATGATCGGGTTTCTTAGGATTGACAAAGCCGGGAGGTTGTTTAACATAAACTTCCTCCTCAATTTCACCATTTAGAAAAGCACTTTTAATGTCCATTTGGTACAAGGTGATAGCATGGTGATTAGCATAGGCAAGTAAGATGCGGATGGACTCAAGTCTAGCAACGGGGGGCATATGTCTCACCGTAGTCCATACCTTCGACTTGAGTGTAGCCTTGGGCGACGAGACGTGCTTTGTTGCGAACGACTTGACCATCTTCGTCTTGCTTGTTGCGAAACACCCATTTGGTACCGATGATGTTGTGGTTGTTGTCGGGCTTCTCGACCAATGTCCACACTTGATTTCTCTCAAAGTTGTGTAGCTCTTCATGCATAGCATTTATCCAATCCGAATCTTCCAATACTTCTTCAACCTTCATAGGTTCAATGCTAGAGATGAATGAATAATGTTCACAAAAATTAGCCAAACGAGTTTTAGAGCGAGTGATTCTCCCGATTTGGATATCATTGAAGATTTGTTCGACGGGACGGTCTCTTGAGACTCTTGCTCGAACTCGTGAGAGCTTTTGTTTGGGTCGGGGTGGAACATCTTCTTCATCATCTTGTTCTTCTTCTTGGCCTTCTTCATTGTTGATGTTATCGTTCTCTTGTCGTGGTGGAGAAGGAGATTGATGAGGTTCATCTTTGTGTACTTCCTTGTTTTCTTCATCTTGATGTGTCCCACTTGTGGATGCTTCCGTGTCAACTCTTGGTTCACCTTGTCGTGAGGTAGAAGCTTCCACTTGGACGGACGAGGTACTCTCCTTCACCTCCGTTGGACGAATCTTGCGAATAGACAAGTCTTGGATTGCTTCCGAAGGGTCTTTGTCTCCTACATCAATTGGCAATTGCTCTACTTGCGAGCCATTAGATTCATCAAACTTCACATCTACTGTCTCTTCAACCTTTTGGGTGAAATTGTTGTAGACACGGTAAGTGTAAGAGTTTGAGCCATAACCAAGTAGGAAACTGGACAAAAACGCTCGACTGTGGCACAATTAGTTCAAATTCTTTCAGGAGTGAATGCTTTGGAATATTCCATTCTTGACTCATGAGATGTAGGAGCAAATTTAGAATGACGATGCTTATCAAGAATGTAACACTTTGAGCCAAATACTCGAAAGTATCCAACGTGGGGTTTGTTACCGGTGAGGAGCTCGTATGTCGTCTTGCTGAGTAGCTTGTGAAGATACAAGCGATTTGTTGCGTGACAAGCCGTCTCAACCGCTTCCGCCCAAAAGTGTTTTGAAGTCTTGTACTCATCAAGCATCGTTCTTGCCATCTCAATAAGAGTTCGGTTCTTCCTCTCAACAACTCCATTTTGTTGAGGCGTGTATGTAGCCGAGAACTCATGTGAAATCCCCTCTTCGTTAAGAAAGGTATCCACATTTGTGTTCTTGAACTCCATTCCGTTGTCGCTGTGAACCTTCTTGATCTTCAGTTCAAATTGATTTTGGGCCTTCCTAGCGAAGCTCTTGAAGATCTTTTGAACCTGCGATTTATCATCAAGAAAGAACACCCACGTAAATCTTGAAAAATCATCGACTATGACTAGACCGAATGAGTTACCACCGAGACTTGTAGGCATTGGGACCAAAAAGATCCATATGAAGTAGCTCGAGCGGTCTTCTCGTGGTCATGATGTTCTTCACGAGGTGACTTCCTCCTACTCGTTTTCCTGCTTGACAAGCACTGCACAATCTATCCTTGTCAAATATAACATCTTTTACTCCAAGGATATGATCACCTTTAATAAGCTTATCAAGATTTTGCATGCCCACATGACCTAACCTTCTATGCCAGAACCAACCTTTTGAAGATTTAGCAATAAAGCAAGTTCTAGGTTGAGCTTTTTAGTGAAGTCAACAATGTAAAGATCACCTCTACGTATACCGGTAAAGACCATTTTATGATTATATCTACGAAACACTTGGCAATCTACTTCAGTAAATAGGACATTGAAACCAAAGTCAGCAAGTCTAGATACGGAAAGTAAATTGTAGCCAAGAGATTCAACGAGCATAACATTTTGTATGGAGCTATCATGTGAGATGGCCACCTTACCAAGGCCAACCACCTTATCCTTTAAGTTATCACCAAAGGTGACATACTTCCGAGGGCCGTCGTTTTCAGCAAGCTCACGAAACATATCCTTATCTCCGGTCATATGATCAGTACATCCACTGTCAAGGACCCATTCCTTTCCTCCAGCCATGTAGCCGCGAAGATTAGCCATAAGACCAAAGTGTCTCATAGACTCATCGAGATCAAAGTCACTATCATCATCCTCATCATAGTATCCATGTTCAACATCGTCTTGTGATGGATCAATTCCTAGAAAGAGTGATTCATTAGATAAATGATCATCACAATAATCATCTTTATGAATTCTAATGACTTCGGAGATGATATTGCTAATGATTCCAACATCTCCTTCGGCACGCATGAGATTAGTAAGTTCAAATAGACAATCACTAAACCTAGGATCATTGGAATTCATCTTACTCAAGGCAATAGACTTATGAAGGATCTCATCTAAGTTTTGCAAGGAATAGTTTGGAAATCGTTCCTCAAGAAATCTCCATATAGTGTAAGCACAATCAAGAGTAGGTAAGCTAGCAATCAAAATTTTGGGCAATCCTCTAATGATAAGATTGATAGTTATAAAATTGCGAATCATGCCAAGATCCTCATCAGGAGAGGGATGCAAAGGATCACAAGGGGTAATGCAAGGACTAGTAATGTACTTGTTCAAGTGATATTCATTGAAAATCTCAAGCATCTCATTTTTCCACTCATGAAAGTACTCTCCATCAAGTATAGGCACTTTATGTCTAAGACTCCCCAACGTAGACACATCCATCTTCCTTCAAAGGTGTTTAAACCAAAGCAATGGAGACCAATGCTCTGATACCAATTGAAAGGATCGAGAAGAGGTGTCTAGAAGGGGGGTGAATAGACTCTAATCAAGAAAAGTTGCAGTTTTTAATTTCTTTGAGTTGAGGTGGAGTTTTAGCATAATTTTAAACAATCACAATACATATCAAGCAAGCATGACAAGAGTATATGAGCAGCGGAAAGTAAACCATGCAAGTTGCAAGAATGTAAAGGGATGAGATTGGAGTGTGCAAACGCAATTGAAGACACGGAGATTTTGGGCGTGGTTCCGATAGGTGGTGCTATCGTACATCCACGTTGATGGAGACTTCAACCCACAAAGGGTAACGGTTGCGCGAGTCCACGGAGGGCTCCACCCATAAAGGGTCCATGAAGAAGCAACCTTGTCTATCCCACCATGGCCATCGCCCACGAAGGAATTGCCTCACTAGGGTGGATCTTCACGAAGTAGGCGATCTCCTTGCCCGTACAAACTCCTTGGTTCAACTCCACAATCTTGACGGAGGCTCCCAAGTGACACCTAACCAATCTAGGAGACACCACTATTCAAAAGGTAATAGATGGTGTGTTGATGATGAACTCCTTGCTCTTGTGCTTCAAATGATAGTCTCCCCAACACTCAACTCTCTCTCACACAGATTTGGATTTGGTAGAAAGATTATTTGAGTGGAAAGCAAGTTGGAGAAGGCTAGAGATCAAGATTCATATGGTTGGAATGGAATATCTTGACCTCAACACATGAGTAGGTGGTTCTCTCTCAGAAAATGTATGATGGAAGTGTAGGCATGTTCTGATGGCTCTCCTCGTGAATGAAGAGTGGGTGGAGGGGTATATATAGCCTCCACACAAAATCTAACCGTTACACACAATTCACCAAACTCAGTGGGACCGAATAATGAAACTCGGTCAGACCGATTTAGTTCAAAATGTGAACATTAGGCTTTTCGATGGGACTGATATTATCAACTCGGTGGGACCGATGTGCTAGGGTTAGGGTAAAACCTCATCTCGGTTTGACCGATTACACAAACTCGGTGGGATCGATTTTGGTAATGAGATAACCAGAGAGTTGGTCAAGAAAACTCGGTGAGATCGATTGCAAATCTCGGTGGGACCGAAATAAATGCAACAGGCACCAGAGAGTTTGCAAACCCATCTCGGTGAGACCGGGATCCCATCGGTGAGACCGAATTGCTTAGGGTTTCTGGGAGTGGCTATGTCGAATGAACTCGGTGGCGCCAGATAGAAAGTTTCGGTGGGGCCGAGTTTGACTTTTGGTTTGGGACATATGTGGATATGAGAAAGTGGTTAAGGGTTTTGGAGCATATCACTAAGCACTTTGAGCAAGTAAGCCATTAAGCAACACCTCACCCCCTTTTAATAATATTGGCTTTTCTATGGACTCAATGTGATCTTGGATCATTAAAAGTAAAATGTAGAGTCTTGAGCTTTTGAGCTTGAGCCAATCCTTTGTCCTTAGCATCTTGAAGGGGTTCCACATCCTCTTGTCCACGCCACTCCATCTGTTGAACTTGTCTGAAATACACTAGATGAAAACATTAGTCCAACAAAGAGATATGTTGACATTAATTACCAAAACCACCCAGGGAGCACTTGTGCTTTCAGGTTGCTTTGATCTGCAGACCTCTACACATAAGCAGGACACCTAGTGCAAAAAACTGTAAAACATGTAGACAACCAACTACTACAATGATGCAGCCAACTGGGCAGTCAACCTTGTGCAACTGGACAACATATAAGCCAACTAAGTTTAACTGTGGCAAGTAATAATTAGGCAGAAAATAGTTAAAAATAAAGGCAACCAGCTGAGTATGATAACTTGTGCAATTGGGACAAACAAAAAATGCATAACCAAATATCCAGCAAAATAATTGGGCATACTATATTGAAAAATTGGCAAGCATTAGTACTAATTTGCAAAAATAAGGGTCCCTAGTTGCACACATCAGGGGGAAACACATGAACAACCACATCCACAACAAGACTGGCAGATTGGGTAGACTATATTGGAAAATTAGCAAGCATTGGTACTAATTTGCACAATCAAGGGGCCCTAGTTGCACACAGCAGGAGGAAACACACACGAACGACCAGATCCAACACAAAGGCTGGCAGAAAAATCAGTAGACTATATTGGAAAATTGGCAACCATTGGTACTATTTTGCACAAGTGATGGTCCCTATTTGCACACAGCAGGAGAAAAACACATGAACCATCACATCCACCACAAGGCTGGCAGATTGGGTAGACTATATTGGAAAACTGACAAGCATTGGTGCTAAATTGCGCAAACAAGGGTCCCTAGTTGCACACAGTAGGGGGGAAACAACAAGCCAACTAAGTAGGGCAACTAGCGCAAGTGTATAACATATGAACAGCCAACTTGTGCAACTGAACACTGTGTAGATAACCAACTAATACAAACAGTAAGCCAACTGACCAAGACAACTGGTGCAACTGCAGAGCATATGGACAGCCAACTACTATATTGATGTAGCCAACTGGGGAGAATTTTGTGCAACTAACCAAAAATCTCTACCTAAATCTCTGTACAACAACTTCAAATCAGCCAATGCATTGCACACAACATTGCGCACATCTAATAACAAACAATACAAATTGGAGAAGGACTCGAAATCATGAACAGATCTCAAACCCCTGCCAATTGAACATGAACTAAACAACACTACCAATCGTCCTAAAATCGCGCAACGGGCGTCGTGGACGTGCATCCCCTGCTACCTATCGACTACCCCGTGCCCTGGCCAACTACACCTTGGCCCTGGCCAGCCACCCCGCGCCCTGAACAACCCCACTAGACGGGTCCTTATAGATCCCGACCACCGTTGGGTGCGTGCTACCAGAGAGGAGAAAGGAACTCAACATGACCAAAATCGAGCATAAGCGGGGGTAGTTCGCGCCGTTCCCGAACCCTAGAAAGTATTCCCCCCACATATCGGCACATCCGCGCCCCGCGAGCATACCTCCGATGTCGAGGAGCAGCAGCGATTCCCCCGCACGGAGAACCACCCGCAAGCTGCCGCCGACCTAAGCACTCCGCCGCGACTCCCCCGTATCGCGCCCGTTTGGTGGAGAGGCTGGCGAGGACGAAGACGAAGATGGAATGGGGAGAGAGCACCGCTGCGGGCGAGGGATTTCAGGCACAGAATTCGAAACCGCCGCCCACGACCCTCACTCCTCCCTCCTCTACGGCTTACATGTGGGCCTCCCCACGTCCGGATATGGACAAACCTGGCGCACCCGGGCGCGATAAGCGGCCGCCCGGTTTGGTTAGATAGTGCGCGTGCACTTTGAAGGATTTAGATTGAATTTAGGGACCGTATTTGATCAGTTTCAGAGTTTAGGGACCGTATTGGATCAGTTTTAGGGCTTAGGGGCCGTTTTGGTCCTCGCGAGCAAGTTCAGGGACGGTTGATGCATTTTACTCCAGGATCAAGTCGCAACTCCACTGCTATTACTACACCTACCCCCACCCCCCGCACATCTCCTCAAACTCGTCATCTCCCTGGCATGCTCTGCGCCCACTAGATCCGATCTATGGACCCCCTCCTCCCCTTCCTCCTCCTCCTCACCCTCGCCGCCTTCTCCGCTGCTTCCGACGAGATCGACGGATGCGGCGGTTTTGTCGAAGTATTCCTCGTGTTACTCGCTAAGCTTCAGTTTCGGCTTGGGTTGGCTTGATTCTAATGCATTTTCTGATTGGGCTCTTGGTGCAGGCGAGCTCGGGCCTGGCCAAGTCGAAGAGGGCGTCGGAGTCCAAGTTCGACTACTCTGACATAACGGTATGCGATACATGCCGCACTCTAATTATTTCGTAAATTATCGTTGCGTTCTGTACTTGTTGTCGATCAAGTTGCTGCACTATGTTGCCGCACTCTGATGTGAGGGAGTTGCTGCACCCCCTCACTCTGACATAACGGTATGCGATCTACGTTGCTGCACTTGATCTAGTCTCTGCTAGTAGTTAATGGGTGCTTCAGCAGGGATACGTTTTGTTGCTTGAGATAGTTCACCTGAACTGATACCTTGTGGATTTTTCTAGTTGCTGGATGCCACTGGTTCCAGTGGCGCTGCTAGTTTGGGCCAATTGTTTATATAATTACAAATTGCTAGATGCTTTGTGCAATGGGGCTACCTGCTACTGGTTGCTATCAATCGGACTAAACTACTTTTGCTTTCTTCCCATGGCGAAAATGAATACTGGGTTGCGGAGAATTATAATGCTAATGTTTCGTTGCCTGCAACCATATGTATGTTGTATTTTGTTGCTGCTAGTGATGGTGGTCACCAGATTTGCTTGGGATTAGGTGACTGCTCTGGTGACTTGATTACGCAGTTTTACATGAAAAATGAAATGGAGGTTGTGACTTTTGAGCAAGTTCCATGCATTTGCAAAGCTTGGCGCAAGTAAAAAATGTTGGAGGTGCTAGAAACTCTGTCAACAATAGTCTCTGTCAACAATAGTTGTACTCATGATTGACAGGTTCAGTTGTAATCATGATGGTGGGTTTATATTCTCTGCCATTAATTATTTTTGAGCTAATTGAATCTGTTTCCCCAAGGATTTTTCTAACAATAACATACCCTGTGTCATTTTACCCTGGTTATGCATAAGATGTATCGTACTACATCAGTGAGAAAATCTCATATCTTCGCTATAGTTGCTTATATGCATATCAAAGCCATAGAGACTAATTCTACATCTGCAGTATAATTATTAATTCCAGATTACTTTTGGTGGCCATATATTCTACTTTATGCTTTTGTTTTTGTGGTATCTGGTATGCACAAATTCATTGCCTCCTAAACTTTTTGAATCAGGTTGAGCTGTGTACTGTTGATGGTTTGGTGAAAGAAAGCACCCAATGTGCTCCTAATGGCTACTATTTCATTCCAGTCTATGACAAGGTATACTTGTGGGTGATGCTTGCCTTTAGTGTAGGTTTTCTTCATTATGAGTTATCTAGATATAACAGTAATAGCTAATTTTGTGATGTGTATGATATTTCAATAGTGAGCGCTGCATTCCCATTGAAACAGTTGTGGACCCTAATCTGTTTGATTTTGGCTTGTTGTCTCTCCACAGGGTTCATTTATCGTCAGAGTTAAGGGGCCTAAGGGATGGTCTTGGAAGCCTGAAACTGTAAGTTGATTTGTCGACTGAATCTTTTTGTTCTTCCCTTTTTTCTGTCTTAGTTATCTGCTTGGCTTTGACTTCCATCTATTGTGTGAGATAAGTCATCAATTAACATTTTCAGGTTCCTGTTGTCATTGATCAAAATGGATGCAATGGAAATGCAGATATAAACTTTCAATTCACTGGGTCTGTTGCTTTGACCATTTATTTAGTACTTTTTTTTGGTGTGGATAATTATCTGATTCAAGTTTTAACTGTTGAATTCGTCATGCAGATTTACAGTATCTGGTAAAATAGTGGGAGCTGTTGGTGGTAAGAGCTGTTCAAAAGATGGAGGACCTTCTGGTGTGAAAGTTGAGCTGTTATCAGATTTGGATGAGTTAGTTGCATCTGCTTTGACATCATCAACAGGAGGATATGCGTTTGTGAACATAATTCCTGGTTAGCCTCACATTCATCATTAGAAAACCACAGCATATGCGTGTATATAGTCTGATGTGAGAAGTATTGGTCATTTCCTGTGAGTTCATCTCTTACTCATGTTATCAGTAGCTACGGAGTACCCTATTAAGGACTTGTATGATGTGACTTTAATTAAAATTTGTCAACGTGTCTTTCTTTTTTGTTTCATTTGAATATATTAGATGCTTAATTTACTCTTGTTAATGACATGCCAACATATTTAAATTTTTATAGGTTGTTCAATCTGTTTTATATTATTGCATTTGTTCGGATCAAGTCCTCTGGAAAAGATATGCAATTGGGTCGTTATGTTGGCATGAGTTTCTGACTCGAATAACTTCTTGACCAGTCTTTTTAAGTGGTGAAAAATTCGTGTAGAATCTAGTGTCATGGCAAACCATACCTGCTCCCTTCATGGACTCATGGTTGTGTTGAACCCTAGAGCCCAGAAATCATTTCCCTCCTTTGGTTTTCCACCGGAGGCATGTGTACCACGAACCGTAGATCCCATATTTATATTTGTATAGGTTGTTCAATCTGTTTTTTTTATTATTCCATTTGTACGGATCAAGTCCTCTGTAAAAGATGTGCAATTGGCTCATTATGTTGGCGTGTGTTTCTGATTGGAATAACTTCTCAATCTGTCTACTTAAGTTGCTAAAAAAGTCTTTTAGAATCTAGTGTCATGGCAAACCGTACCTGCAATCTCTCTCATGGTTATGTTGAACCCTAGAGCCAAGAGATCATTTCCCTCCTTTGGTGTTCCACCGGAGGCATCTGCACCACGAGACCCACTCCCACCCCACAATACATCAGCAGAGACATGGTAGTAACTTTGCCTCAAATGTCTCACTCACCCCCTCTCCATCCTTTGCAAATATGACCCAGACATTTGGGGGAAACCTATTGCAGCGAACTGTTTCTTCAACCATAGTTTCAGTCCAGTTCGCTCGGAATTCACTACCAAGTTGCCGATCTCCATGCACAAAATCACAAGCATCAGCAGCTAGCTTAGTGGTGGACAGGCTCTGATCCAGCATGGTCGATAGAGGAAAGCGCTGCAGCAGCGTGGCGCATGAGTAGGTTGTGACGCTGGTGAACTTTGGCGGCGGCCGGTGCTGCGTGGATGTATGTACAGAGACCTCCAGTGCTTTGGCCTTTGAAAGTTGGGATCATGGAGTAAAGCTTAGTGAATCTGGGAGGGATTTGGATTTTTTTTTTTGAACAGCGGGAAGGGACCCGAGGTTCTGAAATTGGCATTAAAAGAGCAGAATTGTACAACACAGCTTACAGAAGGACACCAAAGAAAAAGAAGATTATAGACACATACTTCCTTTTTGCAAACAAGAACCCAGCATAGACACTTGGATTGCAAGCGAGTCCTGGAGCATAATCCGATCTTGCCGGAGAGGCTACTGCCTTGCCATCTTTATGCAAGGAGAAGAGGGCCTCCCAGCATGGAAGTTGAAAAGGAGCGCGCAGATGATCTGCGACAGGCTGAAGCTGGCGATCAACCCTAGCTCTTGTCGGAGCAAACTGGAGACATCTGAATGACCAAAGCTTGTCCGGAAGAACCATGAATGCGGCAGTCAAAGAGGTCGTGGCTGTGCATCTTGGAAAATGAGAATCACCAAAGCCAGCTTCCTTTCCTGTTGGTACACCAGATTTGCATGGATTGAAGCCAAATCCAGCCCGATACTTCCTTCCACCACCTCAGTGATGAAGAGGGAAAGAAGAAGCTTCAGACTCCACCAGATTGGGCTGCCACAGGAGCTTATTGTGGAGCTCCCGCTGGATCCACCTCCAGCAGCTGTCCTCCCCCATGGAAGACAGCTGGAAGAGGTGAAAGGCAACCAGCCGACGCAGCTTGAGTGCCGTGAGAAGCTCCAGTCCGGCATGACGCCAAACACCACGAAGGCCGCCCTAACCTAGACCTACACCTACTATACTATATACAACGAGGATCCACACTCCCATCCTATCCTCACTCCGGCCGGCCTTGTCGGTGAAGGAGAAGAGGAAAAGAGGCGCTCAGTCGCCGTTCTGTCATCTACACAAGATGATTTGAGGCCTATGCTTTGCTGACAGTTATCATGTTATGCAACTTGTGGTGCATTTATGTTAATGCTAGCTGTTAAATCTCCCAATCGGCTGTCATATGTTATATATTTATGTGTAGCCTTGCCTTATGCTTTAAGTGCTTAAAATTTTTGTGCCTTTTTTCCTATTCAGCTTCCTTTTTTACTTTCAATAATTCAGGATCTTTGAGTGAATAGAAATATTTGGTACTTCTAGCTCTTGATAAAAATATGTTGTGTACAGCGATTTCGAAACGGAAATAACGAATGCATGAATCTGATTCCCAATTTGCGAATTGGAAATGTATACCCCCTAGTGAACCCGATTTGTGATCGTGAAATCAAATTGTGAATCGAGCTAATTGCGGATCTGGTAACTATGGTCCAAACACAACATTTCTAGCTCAGCTTTTTATTATAGTGGTATCCATTAATGGATTAGTCTGGTCAGACTCGTACTTGCACCCATTTACAAATGATAGCCATGTATATCTTGTTTCTCCCCCTTCTCATTTGAGCTTAGTACCTGACATGCATTTACTTGTTTGCTTCTACGCGGCACCTTTGTTCATTTATGTGTGTCTTTGATCTTTTCCAGGACTCTACAGGTTGCGTGCATCTCATCCTGATTATGAAATTGAGATGACAGGTTCATCAGAGGTTAGGATTTCATCGTTGCTTATCTGCCAATATATGTTATCACACACATGTATTGCTTATAGTGGAGTCTGTTTTCTGTATGTAGGTGGACTTGCGATTTGGAAATGCTGTAGTAGATGATGTTTTCTTCGTATCAGGTTACAATATTCATGGCTCTGTAGTTGCACAGGTACTGAAGGAATCTGTATGTTGGCAATAAGTTATAACCAATGCTGTAAGCATATGACTGAAATTGCCAGCTTCAGGGTTGTGATTTTCTTGTTTGCTGGATTTTTAGATTAACATATACTAAGCATTTCTTGTACCAGGGAAATCCAATCTTGGGAGTTCACCTGTATTTATATTCAAATGATGTAAAGGAAGTTCCTTGCTCGCAAGGTTTGACCGACGCACCCAGGGAAGGTGCTCTTTGCCATGCAGTATCTGGTGTGGATGGGAAGTTCTTATTTAGATCAATGCCCTGTGGTAAGTTAACTTGCCCATAGTTCATCACACTGTAATGCAACTGGTACATAAAATTCTGTAGTTAACATGCTGTGGAAGTTTCCTTTTGACATGTCCTCTTATTTGACATGTCTTCCAGGACAAAAACAACAACAGTTGTACATGTAATTTGTGTATCTAATTAACTAATACTCCCTCCGTTCCGAAATAATTGTCGCTGGGGGGTTATTCCGACCAGGTGAAAACGAGCAAAAGTACAAAAATACCCCTGATTTGAAAACGTGAGTCGTCGTCTTCCTCCGCGACGCTCCTCGTCGTCGTCTTCCTCCGCCAGGGCGGCCACCTCCTCCTCCGCCCTCCACCTCCTTCAGCTGCTAGTCCGGCCACCTCCTCCTCATTCGCCAGTCTCTTCCCCGTCGTCCTTGCCCAGTTTGGTCGCCACCGCTCCCAATTTGATCGCCGCCGCCCCAGCCTGGCCGCCGCCACCACCGCTCCCAATTTGGTCCTTGCTGCTCCCCCGCCTGGTCCTAGCCAGGTACTCCTCGCTGCTCCCAATTCTTATCAGTTTTCGGCAGGTGCACTGAAATTTACAGCAGAACTGGGAGAATTCGTCGATGCTTTTAGGTACAATAGTCTGTAAAATTGATCAGGAGACATTCAATCAGGAAGAATTTGTTAAGATCAATAATTATAGCAATCAGACAAGATCATCACCCTCACAATTGGCATCAGAAGAAATTACTGGAGTGTAATGATCAATTGGGAAACCTATAATGCATGAGAAAATGTTGTTGCTGTCCTCCTGCTGATGTTGTCCAATTGTCCAATTTAGAGATGATGATCATTGTTATACACCATTTGTCCAATTGCAAACATGCCTAAAGTTTCTGCGAGTCAATGGAAACAAATTCAATACACCATTTGAGATCAATACTTGGATATTTAAAGAACTTCATAAAAAAGCTGTGTATCCTGATGAATGAAGCCAACAGTAAGAAAAGCCAACAGTCTTGACAGTAAATAAGAATGAAATTTGTGAAAAGTGTGAATGAAAGATTAGTCTTGTCATGATTACACCGAGGGAGTATCAGGTTTAATCTCATGACTATTCCAAACTATACTTATAGAGCCATCCAGGGCAAGGTGGCAACATTTTGCCATGTAATTTTGTGACAACAATGTCCACATGCTTCTAATAATGGGGAAAAAGAGGTATCTCAATCCAATGGGAATATGGGATCACTTACTCTGTTGACATAGTGTGTGTTCCTTGTAAAACATAGTGTGTGTGTCGATGGTCTCACTCACAGGATGGATCCTTGCTTCTTTTCCGTGACACAAGCAAACCAAATGGAATGAGATCTTATTTATTTACAATCAAATCAAAACAAGGAAGCAAGGAAAGGTGAAGATGGACTGCACTTTAGTTTACTTCATTTCATTTCAGACAAGCAAACCAAAAGTAAGTTTATTTTTATTTACTTCACTTTGACTGCACTTTAGTTTAAGTGAATGGACAGTTTCAGTAACAATAAACTGAAATGTGGTCTGATGTATTAAGAAGAGAGAAGAAGAGAAACTTTTATTTTTACTCCTACTCCTACTAATCCATTTGAATTAAGGCCTGATATATTGCAGTTTAAGTGTCAACAAGCAATGTGGTCTAAATTTCTGTGGAGTAATTTTTTAATGAAATGTGATTCAGAAACAATGCAGAGTTGCCTCTGTTTAGATGCAAGTTAACTTACAGAAACGTACTCGGAGTACAATTTTCCTCTGTAGTCGGAGTATATGTTTACTGGTTTAGACTTAATAACATGAGTAGCTCGGAGCTGAGACCTGAGAACTAGGCACTCAAATTTCTGCACTTTATTCTAGCCTCCTGCATATTGCAAATCAAAGCGCGCACACACAGATGACCCGCACCAAGGCGAGTTTAAGAGACGCAATGATTTGTCGGACGTCCCGGCGACGTCGTTGATGTGAAAGTTGACGCTGCCTATGGTCCAAAGATGGCTCCAACTAAATTACTCCTCTATACAAATCTTTAGCAAGAACTACCCTACCGGGAACTAAACTACTCCTATATAGGAATAGGGTTCTATTGCTGCAATCCAAATGTTTCTAAAAACAAATGTTCAGAGTACTTGCATGTTCCTCTCACAGTAGCAATTCAAGATGAGTACTCTTGCTTTTTTGGCTGTCCTGAATAGCATAGCTCAACACAAGCAGATGCAACCACATGCGCAAGATGTTTAACAGTACTTTCTCAAAAAAGAAGATGTTTAACAGTACAACCAATTAGCTTTATACTCCATCTGTGGAAGAAATTGCAAAAATAATTGACTTTATTCACTGTTGGTATTGTTTATATTGTGATTACACTGGTTAGCATCCGGGGCTGGGAGGCATCAGGAAAACTGTTAGCTCATGGATTCAGAGAAATAGCACTGGTTTGCCCAAGCTCACAAGATTGTTCTGCCTCAGGATACAGCATCTGCCCCTTCCTCTCGCTCTCCCTTTTCACTGTTGGTATCCAACCAACCAAACAACAGAGAAGCTAATTGCCAACCAAACAACAGAGAAGCTAATTGTTTCAGATCAAACAAATCGACCGGCGGGAGGAAAGACTACAGTACTAAGTACTCCGGCGTTGGGCAGGGGATTACTTACGTTGGGCAGGGGAGGAAGCAGCTACTCCGCCGCCGCCGCCGACGACGTGGGCACCGTGAGGACGAAGACGCCGCTCCAGATTCGCCGCTGCTCTAGATCCGCCACTCGGGTGCCGCTCCACATCCACGCCTCCGTCGCCCAGATC
Source organism: Triticum aestivum (assembly GCF_018294505.1). Classification (NCBI taxonomy): domain Eukaryota; kingdom Viridiplantae; phylum Streptophyta; class Magnoliopsida; order Poales; family Poaceae; genus Triticum; species Triticum aestivum. Next base: position 264,790,267 of record NC_057802.1, read on the forward strand.
CAGCGCTTGTGCTCCACATCCACGCCTCCAGAGTAGAAGCTCGTCGTCGGCGCAAAAGATTAGATTTTTTGACCTTCGGGGTGTGAGTGGAGGCGGGGTGGTGGAGATAAAGGGGGCGGTGGAAAGGGAGAGGGAGAGGTCGGCGACGGGGAGAGGGTGAGGCCGGCGAGCGACGGGGAGAGGGGAGGCAGGCGAGAAGGGGAAGGCCGGCGAGCGGCGAGAAGCGTGGGAGAGAGGGCGGTTGGGAGAGTACGAGCGAGTGAGTGCGGCTGGGCGAGTGAGCGACTCTGAGGGAAAAATTGGAAAGTGCGGATATTTCTGAACTAGACGAAAGTTGAACTAAAAACCTCCAGCGACAATTATTTCGGAACGGAGGGAGGCAGGCGAGAAGGGGAAGGCCGGCGAGCGGCGAGAAGCGTGGGAGAGAGGGCGGTTGGGAGAGTACGAGCGAGTGAGTGCGGCTGGGCGAGTGAGCGACTCTGAGGGCAAAATTGGAAAGTGCGGATATTTCTGAACTAGACGAAAGTTGAACTAGAAACCTCCAGCAACAATTATTTCGGAACGGAGGGAGTAATAATCTTCTCCTATAAGGAACTGCTTGTCCTCATGCAGCATGGACTGTAAATTATGTATGCTAGCTGTTTATGGTTGTTTTCCATGGAAAGTCTTCTTTTGTTTTGCCAGGTCTACATGAGAACTTGCATTGTATTTCACTCATATAAACCTTTAGGCTACTATATTTTTGTTTTATTACACTTTCTAAATGTGAATGTATCATTGGTGTTGGTGCATCAAGTTGTAGACATTCTGTTTATGGTTGTTTCCCATAGGAAGTCTTGTTCTGTTTTTGCCAGATCCGTATATAAAGGAACCTACATGAGAACTGCACAGTATTTCAGCCATGTAAATCATGAGGTTGCCTTATTAAATTTGTTTGGTGTAAATGCGCAAGTATCATTGGGGGTTAGTGCATCAAGTTGTAGACACTCCTTCACATGGTCCCTTTCCAAATGCTGTAAATATGAGTTCATATTTTTATTTATGGCACTAAAGCTACTTGATGCGTTATTAGCATTGCAATTCTGTTGCTAATCGACATTTTTCACGTGTTATAATGCTTGTGAAGGTGAGGTGATGTGTAAACACCAAGCATAGAAATTTTCATTATCTTGTATAATTTTGCAGGTAGCTATGATCTGTTGCCATACTACAGAGGGGAAAACACTGTTTTTGATGTTTCACCTTCTTCATTACATGTTTCCCTTGAGCATAGTCACATGACAATCCCCCAAAAATTCCAGGTAATTTTTAACTTACTATACATCTCATAATTTGGACTGTAAAGTTATGATGAAGCTATTTTTGCGAGGATGGCTGACAAGAGGGCTACCTATAATTTAAAGCTGGGTAGATGTTACTTGAAGTTTACCACTAATTGATTAGCATGTATACTTTCATGGATATAAACAAAATATCTTTCCTACTTGTAAAGTCTAGAGTTGTCGGTGAGTTCACTCTCCCTCCATTTTTTCTTGGGCATAGTATATGTGGGGCAAGTAACTTACAAATGAATCAAATAAACAAATATATTCATCTTCACATGTGGGATCACCACTCATGCAAAAGATCTCGCAATCAATAAAAAATGCACTATTATGTTCAAACGTGGGACCTGTATTCTTGCAAAAGGCAAAAATAAATGAATATACTCTTATGCTCTGTTTGGATGTAGACATTCAAAGGCATGGCATTGAATAACTGAATTGACTTAATGCCAAATATCCATGACATTGAGAGCTTCAATATCAATTTTAGTGTTTGGATGGTCATATATTTGGCACCTGGAATCCATCATAAGCCACAATTTTCTTGTTTGGATGGTCAGATGTTGAATTGCACATGTACAAGTGTATGAAGTATGAACAGAGCAATGAATGTTCATGCAGCAGCGCATGCAAGCAATGCTGCACACATAGCCACACACGCGTTGCTGGACATTGTATCTCCATTGCCAGACTCGACGTCGCCGCCAATCTCCAGCCGAACTAGCAGCCCATCTCCAGTCGGTCTCATCGCGCCACCTGTTCCAGCCAAGGCAGATCCCATGCCGGGGAGATACGGGGCATGGCGAATCACACCGGAGCTAGATAGGGTGCACGGGGGAAGCATGGGGGCGAGGTGGGGAGCATGGGGGCGAGGTGGGGATGGCCGGAGGAGTGCCGTCATCGAGTTCCGCCTGGGTCGTCTCGCCCTGGGGATGTGGCCACCGAATAGAGTAGCACAGAGGAGAGCACCAGCACGGCGGAGAAGTTCTTGACGGAGGCGGCCAGCGAGGGGCTGCTGCCATTGCCGGACGTGGAGTAGGACACAGAAAGGCGCGTGATTGGCCATTGTTGCATCCTTGGCGTGCGTGGGGTAGGCGTGCGGAGGGGTTGTAAGAGGATGGGTAAAGAGCGTAGGGGACGGCGTCCACCTTGATTCGGCGGAGAAGCCGCCGGTCTTGGAGACGGCTGCTGGAGCGGGCTGGCCTCGACCTCGATCTCTTTTCTTCGCGTGCAGGGAATGACGAAGGGGTAGCGAGGCGAACGATTCCAGGGAATATCGAACTCTGGGGGTCTGAATTTGCGGAGGGCCGTGCGTGTGTTCAGAAAAACGCTTCAATATTGAGCCCGAATACCACGCCTGAATGTCTAGGCCATCCAAACAGCTGCATTCGGGTCAGCCCAATGCCAATTACGAATTCCCGCCACCAATGTCTACATCCAAACGGGCTGTTACTCTCATAGGAACCAACATTCCTCTAATTGGCACAAATAGACAAATGTGAAAAGCCACTCCTAATGCAGAATCTTGCTCTAGATTTTTTAGCTTTCCCCACTAAACCAATTTTCCTCGGTCTATATCGTAGCATGCATCATCGAGCAATTTATTTATTCTGGCATAACGGAGGATTCCATTCTCCTGCGGTTTTCTTCCTTGATTGCTGTCCTCTTTCCACATCTCATTACTGCCCAACGTTCCTCGTTTGAAAAATTAAAATTTGCTCTCTTTGAACCTTGTAATACCACCTAATGGTCGTTTTTGTTGCTCCCATATCCCTGGGTTTTCACCCTCATTTTCTTGCCGAGACCACACAACGGTTGTAAGACACTAAGGCTCTTCCGGCGACCCCCATGCCTATGGTCCTTGTTGCATTTCTAGATGTTTTTTCGCAGCAATTCATGGGCACCGTGCTATAACGTGATAGCTTAACCTATGTTCAGCTTCATGCACTAGCCAACGCAACCAAAAGTCTGAAATTATGGAAAGGGCTAGTGCAATCCACATATACTGTAACACCCCCTCTTACGTGTGACGGGGAAGACAAGTCAACACGTGCAATCGGAAGAGACCAACGGCGCGCGAAACTCATGTATGACTCAAGAGGCCTATACGTGGACACAAAGGGGGGTAGCAGCAATTTTTTAGGTAAATTGCGAAAGCTAGGACTTGAACTCAAGACCTTAGCTCTGATACCATGTTAAGCTTCATGCACTAGCCAACGCAACCAAAAGTCAGAACTTGTGGAAAGGGCTAGTGCAATCCACATATACTGTAACAACCTAGACTTGAGAACTTTCAGCTGCTTAAGCAATTTGAGCTTGAACATGTTCTTTATTTGCTGTGATTTTGAACATGTTTGTGCACATTCAGCTTCAGTAGTTATTTTCCTTGCTCTTTGTATGCAAACCTGATCTCCACCAATTTTCCACATTTATCTTGCTAGGTTACTGGGTTTTCTGTTGGTGGACATGTTGTTGATGGCTATGGTGCTGGCATTGAAGGTGCCAAGGTTATAGTCGATGGTCAGTTGAGAGCTGTAACAGATAATCTTGGGTATTACAGACTTGATCAGGTACTGTTATCTGATCAGAATTTTAATTAGTGCATCTGTTTATCTAGGGTGTTTCTTTTCTCTTTATTTGTATCTTTACTTGTATCTCAAGGTATAGCATGGTTTATTTGTGTACAGATCACTAGCACCACTAGTCCGCTTAGTCATTCAAGCTGGTTGAGGGCTCGTAGATTGGTTGTTGACCAAAATTAGCTATGTTGGTTCTTATATATTAAATTTAGGAAAATACGATAAAAATAACAAAGTTACTAAAAACAACAGAAAAGTTTGAACTCCAGTATAGAGGCTAGAATGTATGCTATAGGAACTGCAAGTAGTGCGTTATAACTTAGATGCGCGGGATCAGCCAGCTCAACCGCGGTTGAATTGATCATTTGATCAGTTGGATACGTGACCAGTTTTCAGCCAATGTGGTGTACCTTTCTAATCCCGGTTTTCTACTCTGTGTAGTCTACCTATCCCAGCCTCTAATCCCACCTCATGCACCGCTCGCCACAAACAGCTGCAGCCCACTGAAAAGTGTAGCAGCCACGCTATGTAACGGCGAAGTACGGTTCCTATGCCGCTGCCACAACACCGTCAATTTTTTTCTGCAACATTTTAACACATGCATGCAAAACTATTCATCTTTTATCGTGTGCATGCGCATAGTTCCAAACATTTTTCTTATTGTTTGGTACTTGCTGGTGTCGCTCCAGCGTGAGCTACGGTCTCCAACGAAGATGCTTGTTGGAGCAGTGTTGTCAGGCTTGCATCCGCGGCAGCTGGCTTTGCAGCATCGCGTGTCCAGCTCACAGTGTCGCTGGACTGGACTTGCAGCATCGTGATTCCGTCATTTGCAGCAATGGTGGACCTACCTTGCAGCTTTGTACTCACTTGCATCGTCATCGACCCGACATTGCAGCATCTTCGTCTCAGCATGCAACATCGTATGCCCCAGCTTGCAGCATGCCACCGCTGTTGCTCGACTATTCTTCCTGCTGCAACATGAAAACTGCACATACAACAAAAACATTTTCTCTCGCGAACGCATCAAAATCAATCAAAAGTCTTGCAACAATTGAACATCCATTTGTGGCAGGGCAACGGTACACGTTGGCAGGCGGATAAGAGAGAAAGACAGACCGGTCCCAGATCATTGAATGGAGCAGATAAGAGAAAAAGACCGACCGGGTCCCTGATTATTGGATGGAGCTGCTGATGCCCATCCTATCTACCCAAGTGACCAGCCATCTATGCAACAAATGAGCTGTTGCAATATTTTCTGCGACAGAGGTCTTATTGCAGAAAAATTTCGCAATAGAGGTATTGTTGCAGAATTTTTCGCAACAAAGGTGTTGTCGCAGTTTTTTTTGCGAGGCTGCAATAGTGCCCTTCTGCAATAAGAGCCTTGTTTCAATTGCGACATGCCCTTTGTTGCAAAATAAACGTATCCGCTCGTGTCTGTGTTTGCCGTTCGGATCGTCTTCTCAGGGGTCGACACCGCCCTTTGTCGCCTTCGTCCGCTCCATGCACACAACATAAAAAGATAAACGTAAGCAGCACATGAAAAAGAACATGCAATGACAGGAGAGAACTTAAATCCATATTTTGTCCATAGAAGTGAGGAGCCGGCTTACCATGAGTGATGTCTTACAACGAGTGATGTCTGTGAGGCAAGCTGCAGGCCGATGGTGAAGATAGAGCCAAACCCATCAGTTGACACCAAAAAGGAGGAGATATAAGGAGCAAAGCTCTCTCAAGTTCTAAGTATATGCTTTGCTAGCCCTAAAAATTGAGAGGAGGTTGCGCAATAGGTACGGGCCCGGTGGGCTACATGGGCTTCTTAGCCTGAATTGGTGTGCAAACCGGTTGATTCCGGTCTGACGCACCAGACTGTGGTAGTGTAAACAGCGGCCGATCGGAAGTTCGGTCCTCAGGGCCGGACAGTCCATTGAGTCCGGAGAGTTAGGCCGCGCGCACCGTCCATCTACAGTCTGGTTGCTCAGACTGGACAGTCTGGTCCCTAGGACCATACAGTCCATTGCTTCCAGAAGGTTTTGCCCGAAGCATTTATGCTGGACAGACTGGTAGTGCAAATTCTGCACAGCTTCTTTTCCACTTCTTCTTGTCCCTACTCTTTGCTCGAGTCTTAGGGCTGATCTTATGCCTCCATTTCGAGGAAAAAAAAACAGCCGCAGTATCTACTAGCTAGTACTACTAGAGCACTAGTACACAGCAGCAGTACATTAACAGGTGTGTATGTGTGTGGAAGCACCCGAAGTTAAGGACAATCGTGGACAGGAATCAGCTGCCCATGGGGACGACTCACGTCCTAAGCGTGCTTACAAGAAAGCATGCGTGGTAGGCCTGAACATGTAGTTGGTTCCGTAGGCGACTCAACGTCATTCTCAAATCAGCCGGGTGAGGACATTCGTTTTCCAAACTTATATGAGAGGTTCCAAACAGAGCACGTCTAGGTTTTCTCTTATGAACAAGCCTAGAATGTTAGCATTAATTTGTCATATGGTAATTTGGTGCTGCATGCATGAGGTGATGCAATGCATGCAGATAAATGTGCACTAGCTTGCATTTCAGCTGACTTTCTACAGCAAGAAAGAAGGCAAGGCATCTCTAATATGACGGTAGGAACAGTCACAATCCTTTTGACTGCTTGTTATCTTGATAAGGAAGTAGAAAAGGTAATGGCAAGCTCAATGCATGCATGCACCTAAGCTGGACATTGGATGCATTGACTGAAGGACATGAGTTGTATGAGCTATAGGTCGGTTTGTAAAGTCATATATAAGGACATGTATCCATCTATGTAAGATAAGTTTGTGGCAGGATGTAGCCCCTCAAGCATGAACGAATGTAAGTGCATATGTGTGTCATATGTGCATTTGTTATGAGAGAAAAACAGTGAGTGGATCCTTGTGAGAGAACCTAGTAGTTCTAACATATAAGCTAGTTTAGTTTCTGTTACTGTTTTGCAGTAAAACACCCTAATCTGTTCTGGCACAAATTGTCACATTGCAAACATTTTTTGAACTGCAAATTTCTTGATTAAAGGAATGGACAAATGTACTGCTGGAAACTAAAACTCCTAAGAGCAAGCAATTTACTACCTTTGAAGCAGTAAACTTTGTATTGTATTATCTTGGCATGGGTGGAACATTTGGACGTTTAGTCTTTAGAACAATGGCTTGCACCATTTACTGCTTTATTACGCCCTCTTGTTTTTAATTTTATGTCTATACTCCAAAAGTCCAAATAGAACTCAAGTCTTGGACAATTTAGTTGAAAGTTTTCTCAACATGACTGTGGCACTGTAGCCAACATCAATTTCCCTTCATCTGGTTTTTAGTAAATCTTCAAACTAGACAGCTTTAAAACACAATCTGGTCAACAGACACTAAGAAAACTGTATATTCTTACTGTTAGTTCTTGTCATAAAATGACAGGATCTAGGATACGCAGATTACTGAAATAGAAGGTACAGAATTTTGTCTTTGCAAGCACTTAATTCTTCTAATTCTCATGTAAAGAAAGAAACAAGGATACTTATGCTACCTCATATTTTTGAGTTTAAACTTGTCATTTTGATCTTTTCGCCTGTGTGTAGGTTACATCCAAGAAGTATGATATAGTTGCTGAGAAGGATCATTATAAGTTCAACCGTTTGGAGAACTTCATGGTAAAAAGTGCCTGATTGAGGGAACACCTTAAATTGTTAAATCTCCAGATCAAGTGCCTTAGCTTCCCCTTTGTGGCTAAATACTGTCCTTTTCATTAGATTTTGCCAAACATGGAAAGCATTGATGATATCAAATCAGTTCGATATGATGTATGTGGTGTTGTTCAAACAGTAACTCCAAACTCTAAAGCCATGGTAATATCTTGATATGGTCTTTTGTTTCATTGAGATTACCATGAAAACTTCATCCTTACAATTTGTGTGGGGTTGTTAGGTAACTTTAACACATGGGCCTGAAAATGTAAAGCCGCAGAGGAAAATTGTCAGCGAAAATGGAAGATTCTGCTTTGAGGTACATGGTTATTTCTTGTTTTGTTGCTGGAAATAAACTTTGAGCTAATGATGTGTCATTCCTTTTTGCTACTTTTTTGTATGAACATAGTTTCGTGCACCGTATGTTGCAATTTGAACATGTCTCACTTCAGAATTATTAGATGCATTATTATCTTCAATGTTTACAGTTTGAACAAATGTAATGCAAATTGGGATGCCGTACTAAGCCTTTTTTTACCACTAGCCGTGTTCTATGTGTGAGTAGGAATAGGAATTTTGCATAGACCTGCCTTGAATGGTTATTTATATCATTGTGAAGTTTGGTCTGATCTTACACAAACCAGCTTGTGATGTGAGCTCCAGCATTATTTCATTCATTCAAGTAACTCAATTTAAAGTTATATGACGAAATTATCTGTTCTTCTTCCTTTCTTGCAATATGCAGGTTTCTACTGGTGAATACCGATTATCTGTGTTACCTGTAGATTCCGAAGGTTCTTCCAATCTTTTGTTTTCTCCAGGATATATCGATGTCAATGTCAAGTGCCCGTTGCTTGATGTTGAGTTCTCTCAGGTAAATGAGTATTTCTTCACCTATTCTGGTGATTTTTCAACATTATTTAACTTTCATCAAGTTGATGGATACTCTGACTTGATTGTATCTGAGTATTACCTCTTTGTAAACAGTCACAAGTCAATGTTCATGGTAAGATCCTCTGCAAAGAGAAATGCAACCAAAATATTCTGCTCTTGCTTGTTAGATTAGCTGGGGGTGTCAAGCATGAAACGAAGACAACCAGTTTGGAGCAAGATAATGCTAATTTTGTGTTCACAAAAGTATTTCCTGGAAAATATCGTCTGGAGGTAAAATCTTGTAATTTGATCAACAATATTGAATTTTCACTATTCTGTCTAAACTCTTGGCTATTTTGTGAAAATCCCTTCTAGGTGAAACATTCTTCATCCAAGGCTCCTGCAAACGATGACTGGTGCTGGGACGAAAATACCTTGGATGTAGATGTCGGTAATGATGATGTGACAAATATTGTATTTGTACAAAAGGGTTATTGGATAGAGCTAGTCTCAAGTCATGACACTGAAGCATACATTCGTCAACCAGACTCTTCTAAACTTGAATTGTTGATAAAGGTCCATACTTGGACTTATTAAATCTACAATATATTTGAATTAATACAATTTTTTGTTAATCCGTCCACTTTTTATCCTACACAGGAAGGGTCACAAAGAATGTGCATCGAAACTCCTGGGCAACATGAGCTTTATTTAGTTAATTCTTGCATTTCCTTTGGGACCTCGCCTATTGTGTTTGATACACAGAACCCAGTGGTGAGCTGCTCATGTACTTTGGTTTTTATCTTTATCCATGTAAAGTTCAGTTTGGCACCCTAATGCAAAAAGTTACCCTCCCCCCTAGTTGGTTCACATCAGTGCAAAGAAGTATCTTGTAAGAGGTGAAATCCATGTGGACATAAGCTCTCCTCTGGAAGAGATTGATTTATTAGAAGATATCGTTGTTGATGCCTTCAAGAGTAATGGGAGCTCTATCGACGAAATATCTACCATGCCTGTTTTTGCAAAGAGTTATCAAAATGGTATTACTGTTTTTGAGTACTCTACTTGGACTGATCTTGGGGAAGACTTCATTTTTGTCCCTCGTGATTCCAGGTATAATTTTTACTCGTAGTCCTTTTGGTTTTGCACCAACAGTCAGAATTTCTCAATAGTTGCAAATTCCTTCTACCTCTAACTCTTGTTTTGTATGTTTCCCTTTCTCGATTATTGATCTATTATACTTTTCTGTAATACAGCACTAGGAGGAAAAAAATCCTATTTTATCCATCACGGCATCAGGTGAGCGATGGTTTATTAAAAAAAACTTCTGAACTTGAATGGTGAAACCATCATTAATATTTAAACTGCAGTTCTCAGTGTCTGCAAGCGGATGCCAAGATGCTGTTCCTTCAATCACTGCTAAAATGGGTCTATACCTTGAAGGATCAGTGTCACCTGCAACTTCTGATGTTCGTATCACGATTCTGGCAGCTGGAAATAGCAAGTATGCGATGCTGAAGAAAGGTGATATAGCAACAGAGACAAAGACAAATTCCGATGGGTCATTCTTTGCAGGGCCCTTGTATGAGGATATAGGATATGAAGTCGAAGCCTCAAAGGTCTATACTTTTTTCTGCACACACATTATGTGTAATCGTTAGGGTGTTGACCTCCGGTGTTGACTTCATGGTCATATGCTGCAACTGTGTACCGAACTACAGTGTATTAGCATGATTTCTCAGTTTTCACAAACTGTTTTCCAGTCACTCTTTTTTTCAAATAAGAAAGACGTAGCAAGTGATGTTTGCATGGAGCACCACTTTATTTTATTTACCTTTGCACTAGACTAGTCAATGTGATTTCTTGTAAACTGCTTAGTCAGAAGTGGTTCCAGTCTTGTTCATTCAAGCTTAAACAGTGCACTGTTCAATATAGTATGCCGTAGTTACATTTAACCACAACTGGGAAGGGAACTTTTAGAATCAGCAACCAAAAACGTGTGTTTTCTTTAATATCCTATATCTGATATCACTCCTTCCTTCAGGCTGGCTATCATCTCAAGCAAACTGGCCCATACAGCTTTGCTTGTCAGAAACTTGGTCAGATATTAGTTCATATTTATGGCGAAAATGATACAGAGATGTTACCGGCAGTATTATTATCCTTGAGTGGTGAAGGAGGTTACAGAAAAAACTCAGTCAGTGGTTCTGGTGGAACTTTCAGCTTCGATAACTTATTTCCTAGGAGTTATTATCTCCGCGCTCTTCTTAAGGTACTTTGTTGTTATTCACACTCTCTGTTCTAGTTTGTACTGTACCACAGTTCTTCTAAATAATCTGAAATCTTCACATCAGATTTTACTAGTTTTCAACAATGTGTCTAAATATATCAGTGGGTTGTTCATATGTTAATATGACGTCATAAAATATTCATAATTATTGTCTTATTTGCTCGTAACATGTACTGACGTCTACATTTGAGTGACTTGACCTTGACCAAACTGCATCCTATTTCTTAGCTGTGAGTTTTGATAGCCTTCATCTGAAATAATATCCGATTCTCTCTAGGCCTCGACTGAACTAACTTCTCAACATTTCTGACATACGGATATCAAAGAATAGGGAGAGATATATTTATAGTTCAAGCTTAATGTGGCGAGGATACAAAGGGTCACTTGGCTAAGAAGATACTAATTTGTAAAAATCAATGACTTGTTGATTTTTTAGTCTTCCTGATCTTTATTTGACTTCGTCACCAGGTAGACTTGCTCGCTTCACAATTCACACTCGAACTGATTGCAACAACAACAAAGCCTTTCAGTGCCAAACAAGTTCGGGTAGGCTAGAGTTGAAACCCATAAGATCTTGAACTCATGGTTTTGGCACATTTATAGCTAATTTCCACGAACCCCTGTCCATAGCTAATGGCTAATTCTTTGGTGATATTCTAGTCATTCCGATCTCTCTTTACTGACTCCTCCCATGTCAAGTTTGGTCTACCCCGACCTCTCTTGACATTATCAGCATAGTCTAACCGTTCGCTATGCACTGGCGCTTCAGTAGGCCTGTGTTGTATATGCCCAAACCATCTTAGACGATGTTGGACAAGCTTTTCTTCAGTCGGTGATGCCCCAACACTATCACGTATATCATCATTTCGGACCCAACCCTTTCTTGTGTGTGTTAGCAGTATTTACTTAGCTAGGGAGTAGTAGTAGGTCGGGTGGAGCTTCCTTAGTAAGGTAGTGTATGCATCTAGACAGCAGTAGTCAGTTTGGTTTTTGCATGTACCAGCAACTCAAAAAAAAAAACTGCTAGAGCTGCATGGTCGGTAGAACACTAGAATCAGACGGTGGTCGCCATTGCTCGTGCCCGGCTGAAACAAAGGAAGCTGCTAGCAGAATTTTGGGGGGAGGCGGTCACAACTGCAGTTTTCCTGCTGAACCGAGCCCCCACCAAAAGTCTGGCTGGCATGACACCATTTGAGGCATGGCACGGGAGGAAGCCCGCTGTCCAGCACCTGCACACCTTTGGGTGTGGTGTACCTCAAGGAGGTGCGCCCGCAGCTTTGCAAGCTCGATGACCGCAGCTCCGCCATGGTCTTCATCGGCTACGACGAGCGCGTTAAGGGCTATCGCGCATACGATCCAGTGAACAAGCGTGTCCATATCACCCATGATGTCATCTTCGATGAAGAGGCCGGCTGGGATTGGACGGCTGTCAGCTCAGATCCACCATGCAGCGACTTCATCATCACGAAGACCCAACAAGTTGCTCCTTCCACACCAAGTGCAGCTGCAGGGGGAGCACCTTCCCTTGTTCCTGCACCATCTCCTGCTGCACAGCCATCTCACCAAGACAATCTCCACAACCTATGCAACCTGAGTTTGTGTCACCATCGCCCAATGAAAACGAGTGGCTGGACGCAGCTCATGATGACACACTGTTGCACTACCGTGGCATTGCCAATGTGATATTCAGCAACCCTGTTCATGGACAGGCATCAAGCGAGCTCGTCAATGACACACTCTACCTTGTGTGTGAAGGAGAGTCAAGCTCCTTTGCCAAGGCTGAGCGCGACGCATCATGGCGTGCATCCATGAAGGAAGAAATGGATGCCATGGAGCGGAACAACACCGGAAGCTTGTAGACATACCACGCGACCATCGCCCAATTGGCCTGCGTTGGGTCTTAAAATTGAAGAACGAGGCCGGCGCCGTCGTCAAACAAAAGGCACGACTCATCGCCAAAGGTTATGTGCAGCAGCCCGGGATCGACTTCGATGAAGTCTTCACCCCCATAGCACACCTCGAGTCCGTTTGGCTTCTCACTCTGCTACCCATGAGGGGTGGCCTGTCCACCACATGGACGTAAAATCTGCATTTATATGCATTTATATGTTCAGGTTTCAGGATCAAGCATGTTCAATAGAGCTGAGTGCAGCAATACAAGCAACAACTTCAAGAAATCAAAACTATCCTGTGTTCAGCCCCAGCTCCCTTCTGCTCCTCTACTGTAGTCTATTTCTAACAGTGTGGCAACATATCCATCTCAACAAGCGCATCTCTGCTACACCTAACCGTTGCATGTCGCCTTTTAGTTGGCCAACATTCAACACCAGACAACATCGCAGGTCGAATCACTGTTAGGGGTGCAAAGCGGCGTCCCGCCAAGACCCGCCAACAACCGAAGCTAGAACAAATTGAACTAGCACATTCCGATCCAGCTAGAACTAACTTTTTCTCTTCCATACGAAGCGGGACGGGTTCGGGCGCCGCTCTGCACCCCTAATCACCGTCCTATATAACACGCCTTTTAGCTTTTGTGGTACACTCTTGAGTTGATGACTTACATCTTCATCGATATCACCATCCTTCTGCAGCATTGGCCCCAAATATCGGAAGGCGCCCTTTTGAGGTACCACCTGCCCATCAAGGCTAACCTCTTCCTCATGATGCCTAGTAGTACTGAAACCGCACCTCATGTACTCGGTTTTAGATCTACTAAGTCTAAAGCCTTTTGATTTCAAAGTTTGTCACCACAGCTAACTTTCTATTAACCCTTGTCCGACTATTGTCGACTATCACCACATCATCTGCGAAGAGCATACACCATGGGATATATATCCTTGTATATCCCTTGTGACCTCATCCATCATCAAAGCAAAAAAGATAAGGGCTCAAAGCTGATCCTTGGTGCAGTTCTATTTCAGTTGGGAAGTCATCAGTGTTTAAAAAGTCATCTTTGTTGCCATCACTTGTTTGAACACTTGCCACAACATTATCATGGAGGTCCTTGATAAGGGTAATGTACTTTTGTTGGGACTTTGTGTTTCTCCATAGGCCCACCACATGACATTATGTGGTATCTTATCGCAGGCCTTCTCTTCTCCAAGTCAATGAACACCATACGCAAGTCCTATTGCTTCTTGTATCTCTCCATAAGTTGTCCTGTCGAGAAAATGGCTTCCATGGTCGACCTCCCGTGCATGAAACCAAACTGATATTTTGTCATGCTTGTCATTCTTCCTAAGGCTTCGTTCGTTTAGTCCCCACCCCCGCCGGGATCGGAGGGTTTTGTCTCGAACCCCGTTGGTTTTACCCTTGCAGGGGTTGGACCCCCGCTTAGCTTATATGCATATTTGGTTAAACCCGGACGGGTTTATTTGCCATCCACCCCCCCCCCCCCCCCCCAAAGCGCAGGGATTCCACCGGGTTTTGAGCCATTTCTTCCTCTGCGTGGAAGAAAACCACGTCTCGTCTCGTCTCGAAAGAAAAAGGAGAAGAGGGGCGGCGGCAGCGGGGAAGGAGCCGGAGAGATGAACTCAAACCTCCATTGAAAACCGGCTGCTGCCTTCTACCTCACCTTCCTCTCCCCAGCAGTAGATCCTCGGCGCGACCCTCTTCTTCCATCCCGACATGAGCTCAAAGGCGATCTCGAGGTGCAGCGGTGCGAGCACGGCGGCGCCCGCAGCGACCCCCATCTTTGGCGTCCGCTCCTCCCAAAAATTATCTTGCCATCTTCTTTCCCCTCTCCTTGTCCTTAATTTCTATTCTTCCAGCTCGTCTGCCAAGAGAGGTATAAACGAACAACTATACGTAGACAGGGATTATGCAGGAAAGGATTAGTGGGGATTGGGTGACGGGGTGGGGATCACCCAAACCCTAGGCGGATTGAATCCACTAGGGGATTGGATCCCCGACGACCGAACAAAGCCTAAGTGGTTCTCAATGACTCTCCCATAGCTTCATTGTGTGGCTCATAAGCTTATTCCACAGTAATTAGTACAACTTTGAACACCTCCCCCCCCCCCTCTTGTTCTTGAAGATTGGTACTGACCTACTCCGCCTCCATTCTTTGAGCATCTTGTTTAACCAAAAAATGAGGTTCAAAAGCTTAGTTAGCTATACTATCACTATGTCTGCAAGGCTTCTCTACACCTCAATTGGGATAAAATCAGGGCCCATCTCCTTGCCTCCTTTCATCCTTTTTAGAACCTCCCTAACCTCAGACTCTTGGATTCGTCACACAAAACGTCTGTAGGTATCATCAAAGGAGTCGTCCAGCTCAATGGTAGAGCTCTCATCCTCCCTATTGAACAACTTGTTGAAGTGCTCTCGCTATCTATGCTAGATCTCTTCACCCTTCACCAGAAGCCAATCTGCTCTATCCTTGCTGCATTTGACTTGGTTGACATCCCTTGTTTTCCTCTATTGGATCTTGGCCATCTTATACATGTCCCCTTCGCCTTCCTTCGTGTTTAAACACTGGTAGAGGTCCTCATATGCTCGACCCCTTGCTTCATGATGAGGAACAATAGATGAGAAAAAAAAACACATGCTAGTTCTGTTTGGCTACTTCTAGATACTTCCACTCTAGTGTAGTATTTATTTTCTTTTCTTTAGCTTACCACCTGCTGTTTCTAGAGTTCTCTAGTTATAAGTAGCTGCGAGTAGAATGGTGAATCCTAAATAATGTTTTCTAGAGTGCCAGCTTTAAGTAGAAGTATGTGAAGGCTTCCCAAAGCCCTATAAATAGAGGGCCTCACCTCTACTTTATAACCAGACGATGTACCCACACCTATAATAGAACTTGTTGTTCTTATCTGAGATCTTGGAGTAGATCTTGTGCTCTAGGAGTTTTTGATTGAACTCTTGCTGCCATATCGGCCTACATTCGCCTCTAGAGCGATATCTAGCACAACACGTTGAAGTTGTTCCTTCAACACTTGTGCTGTACACATTGTAGCACCAAGGTGGAGTTGCTCCTCCACAACCTTTGTGCTGCTTCAGGTGGCATCAGCGTCAGGTTGACCCATAATCGTTCTTGCTTTCCTCTTCGAGAGCAAGCTGCAGCAAGCAATGGAGCAATTGGAGGAGAGGATGGATGTTGCAGAACAACAAATCAAAGAGCTGCATGAAGATCTTAATCGGAGATTTGACCACCTGGTTGGGATGATAAGAAAGGGTGTCCCCCCTACTGCCAATGAAGGAGATTCATCTAAAGAAGAAGATGTTTAACAAAGAAGGAGAGGTAATCTTGGAGCAAGACTGCCACAACAACGTGTTGTTCAACGTGCTTCAAGGAGGCCAATTTATGTTGAAGCTTTTGAAGGTGAAGAATATGATGATCCCCTTGAAGAACCTGATCTCTATGCTTATTGGAGAGTACCAAACCCTACATATGCAAGGGATACATACAAGGTGAAAGCTGGGATCCCAACTTTTAATGAAAATACTGATATTGAAGGGTGCCTTGATTGGTTATATGAAGTGGAGACTTTCTTTGAGGTCATGGAAGTTCCGGAATATCGTAGAGTTCCTTTGGTCGCGTACAAGCTGAAAGGAGGAGCCGGTGCATGGTGGCATCGTGTTCAAGAAGAACGCAGGTTGAGAGGAGAACCTCGTGTGAGAATTTGGCGGCAAATGAAAAGCCTTTTGAAAGGGAGATTTTTACCAGCTGATTATGATCAGATCCTATTTATCCAATTCTAAAATTGTGCTCAAGGAAATATGACTGTTTCAGATTACACGGAGGAGTTTCTAAGGCTTCAAGTGAGGTGCAACCTTGCTGAAACTGAAGATCAACAAGTTGTAAGGTACATCAATGGTGTCAATGATGCTATTCAAGATCGATTGATGATGCAACAAATCTGGTCCATTGATCAAGTACAAGCTCTAGCCTTAAAGGCCGAGAGGTTTGTGAGGACAAGAAAGACAACTAAGACTCCATATCCTCCATATTCTCATACCGAAGGCTTGTGTAGGGATCACCCTAATAGAGTGGAAGAAAAGCCCGCTCCACCTAAGGCAAAACAACCAATCCCGAAGCAAACTAGAGGCAAGGGTAAGTCCAATGAAGGCCCAGAATGATATAAATGTGGTGAAGAGGGACACATATCTAGCGGTTGCCCACAAGGGAAATTCGTTAACGCAACTATCCATGATGGTGAAGGCGACGAGGAAGAATACTTGAAGATGTAGGGGGACAAGAGGTTTGTCAAGAAGAAGGTGAAGAGGTGTATGTGTGATTGAGCGTCTCTTATGTTTCACACCACAACCTGACGACACACAACGGAAGAAAATATTTGAGAGCAAATGCACGGTGAATGGCAAGGTATGCAAATTAGTGGTTGATAGTTGCAACTGGGATAATCTTATCTCCCAGTAGTTGGTGAACCATTTAAAGCTTGAAACCCATGATCATCCAAATCCCTACACTATTGGATGGATCAAGAAAGGAGTGAATACGAGGATCACCAAACAATGCAACTGCCACTTCCTTTGGGCAAGCATTATCGCTCAAATGTGTTGTGTGACGTAGTCGATATGGACGCGGACGCCAGCCATGTGGGAGACCTTGGCAATTTGGTGTGGATACTGCACACAAGGGCAGGGAAAATTCTCACTCTTTCATTTGGAACAAGAGAAAGATCATTGTTCTACCAAATAAAACTGATCGTAATATCTCTAAGGAGGAGGGGAAAAGTATGTTAACTATCTCCCACACCTCTAATGAGTGTATGGAAGACTTGAAGGAGGCAGATTTGTGTGCTGCACTTATAGTAAAAGGAGAAGAGCACGTGGTTGTTGAAATTCCAGCAAAGGTACGTGGCTTATTAGCAGAATTTTATAACATACTTGGAGAGCCACAAGGCCTGCCACTGATGAGAGGAATTCAACATAGAATCGACATAATTCCGGGAGCAAGTCTTCCTAATCTTCCACACTATCGAATGAGCCCAAAAGAGCATGATATATTGAAGTAGAAAGTGGAGGAATTGCTGCAGAAGGGGCAATTCGAGGAAGTATTAGCCCATGTGCTGTACTAGCCCTGCTCGCGCCAATGAAAGATGGTTTCCTTGGCGCATGTGTACGGACAATAGAGCCATTAACAAGATCACTGTAAGGTATAGGTTCCCTATTCCCTGTTTGGATGATATGTTAGATCAGCTTAGTGGAGCAAGAGTGTTCACAAAGCTGGATTTAAGAAGTGGATATCATCAAATCTGTATCAGACCCGGGGATGAATGGATAACAGCCTTGAAGACAAAAGAAGGGTTGTTTGAATGGCTAGTCATGCCATTTGGACTCTCAAATGCAAACCTTTATGCACTTGATGAATCAAGTCCTTTGACCCTTCTTATCCCACTTTGTTGTGGTCTATTTTGATGACATCTTGATCTATAGCAAGGATGAGAACGAGCACTTTGATCACATTCGGAAGGTGCTAGAAGTACTAAGCGAAAATGAGCTCTACGTCAACTTGAAGAAATGTGTTTTCCTGCAAACACAACTTCTTTTCCTAGGATTCGTCATAACATGTGACGGTATTCGTGTTGATGACTCCCAAGGTTGAAGCAATCCGAGAATGGCCAACTCCAAAGACCATTTCTGAGGTAAGAAGTTTTCATGGCCTTGCAATTTTATATAGACGATTTGTAAAGAATTTCAGCACTATCATGGCACCAATTACGGAGTGCCTGAAGAAAGAAGTTTTCATGGCCTTGCAATTTTATATAGACGATTTGTAAAGAATTTCAGCACTATCATGGCATCAATTACGAAGTGCCTGAAGAAAGGAAGTTTCAATGGACAGAAGCGGCTGAAACTAGTTTCAATGAGCTCAAGCAAAAACTCTCACAAGCTCCTGTCTTGGTGCTACCTGATTCCAACAAGACTTTTGAGTTGGAGTGTGATGCAAGTGGAGTAGGCATTGGAGCTATTCTATCTCAAGAAAGGAAGCCCATTGCTTTCTATAGTGAGAAGTTAAGAGAAGCTAGACAGAAATGGAGTACCTATCAACAAGAATTGTATGCCGTTTTCAAAGCCTTGAAAACTTGGGAAGTTTATTTGCTGCCTAAAGAGTTCGTTGTATATAGTGACCATCAATCCTTGAAGCATTTTAGAAATCAAAAGCATGTTGACCGCATGCTAGCGAGATGGGCAACATATCTGGAGAGGTTTAACTATCTCATCGTGCATAAATCTGGGACAACTAACCGAGTGGTTGATGCTTTGAGTCGTCGTGCATGCCTCTTGACTTCTTTTGAGGCTGAACTTCCAGGCATGAATCAAATAAAGGAGTTGTATCAGAATGATGAAGACTTTGGCCATGTTTGGGTGAAGCACATCAGGGGCCAACCATTAGGTGACGACTATTTGGTGCAGGATGGCTATCTCTTGAAAAATGATCGTTTGTGCATCCCAAGAAGTTCTTTGTGTGACAAACTAATTAGAGAACTCCATTCAACTTAGTGGCCATGTTGGAAGTGGTGAACAAGTTTATGGGTAATCCGATCTGTTGCATTTATGGAGAAAAAAAGGGAGAATGGGATTTGGCTTTATTTCCTGCAGAGTTCTCCTACAATAACTCCAAGCATAGATCCACGGGAAGGAGCCCTTTTTCCATTGTCTACACTAAAGTTCCAACACATGTGGTGTACCTGGTGAAGCTACCATCAAAGGGAAACTCAAAATCAGCATTGTCCTTTGTTGTTAATTACACTGGGTTATTTGAAGAGATTTGTGGTGCTTTGGAAGCACAAAATCAGTAATATAAACAACTTGCTGATTGCAAAAGGAGGCCAAAATCATTTCTAAGTTGGTGATAAGGTTATGGTCTACCTCCGAAAAGAGAGGCTGCCTTTAGGTGTTAAGGGGAAGCTTAGGCAACGAAGGTATGGGCCCTTCTCTATCACGAGGAATATAAATGATATGTGATAGATCTTCCAAGCGACATGGGCATATCCAACACTTAAATTCTGCGGACTTGACTCTCTACCATCCAGAAGAAGTGCTTTACGACGATAACTCGAGGGCGAGTTCCAAACAACCAGGGGAGAATGATGAGGAACAATAGATGAGAAAAACAAAACACATGCCAGATCTGTTTGACTACTTCTAGATACTTCCACTCTAGTGTAGTATTTCTTTTCTTTTCTTTACCCTACCTACTGTTTCTAGAGTTCCCTAGTTATAAGTAGCTGTGAGTAGAATGGTGAATCCTAAATAATGTTTTCTAGATTGTTCCAGCTATAAGTAGAAGTATGTGAAGGCTTCCCAAAACCCTATAAATAGAGGTCCTCTCCTCTACTTTGTAACCAGACGATGTACCCACTACCTATAATAGAACTTGTTGTTCTTATGTAAGATCTTGGAGTAGATCTTGTGCTCTAGGAGTTCTGGATTGAACTCTTGCTGCCATATCGGCCTACAATCGCCTCTAGAGCGATATCTAGCGCAGCACGTTGAAGTTGTTCCTTCAACACTTGTGTTGTACACATTGTAGCAGCAAGGTGGAGTTGCTCCTCCACAACCTTTGTGCTGCTTCACTTCACTCACAACTCGTTTTGCGGTGTTTGCCGCCTTGGTACTTCTCTATGTTGTCTGCACCCCTATCTAGGTGTAGGCGTTTAAAACTGTCTTTCTTCTCCTTAACAGCCTTCTAGACAACATCGTTCCACCACTGGGCATCTTTAGTTTCACTTTACTTCCCCTCACCCCAAACTCTTCTGAAGCCACCTTTAGAACGGAAGTCGCCATCGTCATCCACATATTGTTTGCATCACCTCCTTCCTCCCAAGGTCCCTCCTTAATAACCCTGTCCTTGAAAGCCTGAGCTGCATCCCCTTGAGTTTCCACTACTTTCTGAGTTTTTTTTAAAGCTGGGTGGGCATATAATGATAGTTATGTTGGCGCACTACCAGATATGTCATATACACTGCACAACATAACTGTAATTGGGCATCATATACAAGTTTATTGGTTGGAGAGCCCTTGATGGTTTGGTGGTTTTCTTGTAGGAATATAAATTTACTCCATCAACAGTTGCTATTGATCTCAATTCTGGAGAGTCTAGAGCGGTTGAGTTCCGTGCAACCCGTGTTGCCTTCAGGTTTGTTTGATTTTTAACATATGCAATTTGATTTGCATGCATGTTCTAATTTGTTCCCATCTTTTGCCATCTATTGAAAGGAACCATCTCACAGTCTGCAGATAATTCATGCACATATATTTGAGTATCAATTAGGCTATGTAATGCTCACGAGATGATAACATATATACCATTGAGAAATTTTCCAGTTCTAAAGAGGCCACTCAAATAATCATGGTTATGCCCTCATATTTAGCTGTATGCACACAATAGGAGTAATACATTTAATATTACTAGTGTTATTCTGGGAAATGTAACTTTTATACTCGGTATGAGTGCTGAAGTGCAGCAGTGGACCTACCACTAATGTTTTTGAAATTATGTTTCCTGCATGATTCCCACATGACGCGAATGTGCTCACGAAGTTCTAAATTAATCAATATAGCAGTTCTGGCACACGCTTTTTCACTAAACCAATTTTATGCTACTACCTAAACCTGCTTTTCAATGTAGTGCCATGGGTTCTGTTACACTGTTAACTGGCCAACCAAAGGAAGGTGTTTTTGTTGAAGCTAGATCTGAATCAAGAGGTTATTATGAGGAAGCTACTACAGATTCTTTTGGTAGGTTCCGCTTGAGAGGACTTGTCCCTGGCTCATCTTACTCAATAAGAGTAGTTGCAAAAGATAATCTCAGGTTGGCAGCAGTTGAGCGTGCTTCACCAGAATCTGTATCAGTTGATGTAAGTCACTCTTGATGTCCTTTGTGCACATTTGCGTACTGCAATCTTGTCACTAATGACAGAGGCACTGCTCTTTTTTTTAATCAGGTCGATGAGGAGGACATCTCTGGTATTGGTTTTGTGGTTTTTGAACGCCCAGAAGCAACAATTTTGAGCTGTCACGTGGAAGGAAATGACATTGATATGTTGCAGCCACATTTATCTGTTGAAATTAGATCAGCTGTTGACCCTTCTAGAATAGAATCTGTAGTTCCTGTTCCTCTTTCCTACCACGTCGAAGTAAGAAATTTACCCAAAGGAAAGCATTTTGTTCAGCTTCGGTCTGGCCTTCCATCACATACCCATATATTTGAATCTGAGTTGGTTGAAGTTGACCTAGAAAAGCAACCTCAGATTCATGTTGGTCCTCTTAAATATAAACTGGAAGAGCGGCATCACAAACAGGTAACCTTTTTCATGCACTTGCGTCAGCATTGCATCACAATGACATATACTTTATTTGTTTGTCTTCTCAAACTGGGAAATTTGAGGTAAGAATTGAAGAAATTAGCTTTTTGAAACCATTCCTTTGCCTGTCTGCAAATGAATGATACAGTAGAAAATTTCAAGGTTTTATTTAACCAGAACCAAAGATATCTTTGTACTCCATGCATTTATATGTTTTGTTGTTGGAAAATCTTTAACGTGTTCCTAAATTTTGTGTTTATGTATCATCTAATTGCTATCTCTTGCAGGAACTGACCCCAGCCCCAGTTTTTCCTCTTATTGTTGGAGTTTCTGTTGTTACAGTCGTGATCAGTATGCCAAGGTTGGTTGCTATATCATGACCAGCCTCTTTATGTAAACTTAAGTAATCATGGTTGTAGGAACTGCTTTTATATGATATCATGATGCCATAGGCTGAAGGACTTGTACCAGAGCGCTGTAGGAATGACTTCCCTAAGTTCAGGAAACACACCGAGCAGAAAGGAACCACGGAAGACAATACTGAGGAAGAGAGCCTGAAACATATGATCCTGACTAGGTGTGGAGAATTTGAACTTACACGTCAGGATTAGAAAGTAGCTGTTTCCTTTCTTCCCAATGGGTAATTTTGCAGATGCGGAAGCTAACAGTTAATAGTTTGTATCATTGTTGACTAATACAAATTTTGTCTCATTGTTGGTCATTGAGAATATCGTGTGATGGTAGTATTATACTCCCTCCGCCTGATTACTTGTCTAGGTACGGATGTATCTAGACACGTTTTAGCGCTGTAGGAATGACTTCCCTAAGTTCAGGAAACACATGGAGCAGAAAGGAACCACGAAAGACTATTGAGAAAGAGAGTCTGAAACATATTCCTGATTAGGTGTGGAAAAATTTGAACTTGCACGTCAGGATTAGAAAGTACTCCCTCCTCCTTATAATGTAACACGTTTTTTCACACTAGTGTAGTGTCAAAAAGCATCTTGCATTATGGGACGGAGGGAGTAGCTGTTTCCTTTCTTTCTAATGGGTATTTTGCAGATGAGGAAGCTAACAGTTAATATAGTGATCTAAACATTCTTATACTCCTTCTGTCCCATAATATAAGAACTTTTTGACACTAGTGTAGTATAAAAAATGCTCTTATTATTATGGGACGGAGGGAGTATTTCTTTACGGAGGAGTGTAGTGGCGGGTGTCGTGATGCAGCGACAACAGTAGCGATGCAACGGTGCGGCTTCAGTGAAGCAGCAACAGCGCAGCGAGATAGGATAGCGGCAGCGGCGGCGCTATCGGGTTAGGCTGATACAATGTGGAGACACAATAGGATGCAGCACACGTCGTATATCCATGGGCATCCAATGCCAATATATGGATACAAGGGAGATCATCATGTCCAAGACTAGACTCTAATGAGATTGACAAAGATTAGAGTACATGTATATGTGAGACGAGGATCCCCTGCCGTAGGGGGTGCCGTTCCACCACCGATACATGGGCCTGCTTGAAACTTGGCGCACAGCAAGTGGTACAAGTTTTTGTTCTTTGATGCCACAAAACGAAACAATCAGCCACTGGTATCATTCTTGGAGAGGAAATTATTGTTGCTGTCTTGAATGCTATAAATTCAAAGCAAATTCCTTCGGAACGGAATGACTCGTCCATCATTTTGATTTCAAAGGTAGATTCTCCTGAGTTGGTAACACAATACCTCCCCATTAGCCTCTGCAATGTTTTGTACGAGATTATTTCAAAGATGCTTTCTGTTCGTTTGAAAAGTATTCTTCCAGATATAATATCTCCTACCCAAAGTGCCTTCGTCCCGGGTAGAACGATTATTGACAACATCTTGGTAGCCTATGAATGCATCCATAAGATTAAGAATACCAGGAAATCAGGAGTGTGTGCTGTTAAGTTGGATATGCATAAAGCGTATGATAGAGTTGAATGGATTTTCTTGAGAAATATGATGCATAAACTAGGCTTTGATAGTCAGTGGATTGATCTTGTTATGGCATGTGTGAGCTCAGTTAGATATAAAGTCCGGTTTAATTCCCAAGAAACGGAAATGTTTATACCTTCAAGGGGGATTCGGCAGGGTGACCCATTATCACCTTACCTGTTCTTAATTTGTGCGGAGGGTCTTTCTAGCTTGCTGCAGTATGAAGAAGAAGTTGGTGGCATCGATGGGATAAGAGTGTGGAGGAATGCACTGTCAGTATCACACCTTTTATTTGCTGACGATTCTCTGACTCTCATGAGAGCAGATATGTTGAATGCAACTTCCTTACAGCAGCTGTTGGAGATCTATTGCAACAATTTTGGACAGTTGGCAAGTTTGGGGAAATCTAGTATTTTCTTTAGCCCAAACACTCATGCGCAAACCAGAGATGAAATATGTCAACATCTGAACATTAATAACCAAGCTATTTCTGATAAGTACCTTGGTTTGCCTTCTATGGTGGGGGCAGACAGAAGTGATTGTTTTAAACATTTCTGTGAAAAGATAAAGAAATTGTTACAAGGATGGATGGAGAAAAATTTGTCAACAGGAGGGAAAGAAACCTTGTTAAAAGCAGTAGCCTAGTCTATTGTTGTTTTTGCTATGTCAGTTTTTCTCTTGCCAAAAGAAGTATGCAAGGATATCACGGATGTTATTGCTCAATATTGGTGGGGAGATGATGAGGAAAATAAAAAAATGCATTGGTTTTCATGGTGAAAATTGTGTATCCCAAAGAGTGACGGGGCATGGGATTTAAAGACTTACATTCTTTCAACTTGGCACTTCTTGCAAAACAGTGTTGGAGAATGATTATCAACCCAGATTCTATTTGTGCAAGGATTCTGAAGGCAAAGTATTTTCCAAGCACTGATTTGTTGCATGCAGGTCCCAAAAATGGTGCTTCCTTTACTTGGCAGAGCATCGTTGCAGGACTGGCTACTTTTAAAAGAGGTTTTATCTGGCGAATCGGCTCGGGGGAGAATGTAAATATTTGGGATGACCCGTGGATTCCCTCGAGTCCGGATAGGAAAGTAATAACCCCGCGAGGCCATACGGTGATATCAAGAGTAGTTGAGCTTATTGATCCAGTCACCACACAATGGGATGAACAGTTGATTCGAGACATATTCTATCCAGTGGATGCCAATAGGATTTTGCAAATACCGATCAACTTTCAGGCCTTTGATGACTTCATTGCTTGGCACTTGACTAAACATGGGAAATTTTCAGTGAAAAGTGCATATATGGAACAATGGTCACATAAGTACAGGAACCATTCTCTTGGTGATCTGATGTCTAGTAGTACCCTGCAATTAGCGATTTGGAAGCAGCTATGGTGTTTGCAAGTGCCCAGGAAGATCCAAATATTCTGTTGGCGTGCTCTTCGAGGAATCGTCCCATTAAAATCTGTACTTGCTAATAGACATATTCCCATCAGTGGGGAATGCCCGATCTGCAACAGGGATGCTGAAGATATGCGACATATGCCGTTCCAGTGTGATATTGCTAGGAAACTATGGACCGGGTTGGGACTCATGGATCGCATAAACCACGCCGTGCTAGTGGACAGATCGGGATCGGTGGTCTTTGAGTTTCTTCTCCTGGAACCTGATTCACCCTTGAGTATCATGCCAAGTTTAAATTACAAGGAAGTGATTGCAGCGACCTGTTGGTACCTCTGGTGGCTACGGAGGTGTCATACTCACCATGATTCATGCCCCCGGCTACCACATGGACTACCTCAATTCTGTCAATTGTTGCTAACTGTGTAAAATCTGTTAGCCAGAAGAGAGAGGTGATTGAGCACAAATGGAAGAGGCCCGAGACGAGATTTGTTAAGTTAAATGTCGACGCGTCCTATCATTCGGATGAGGGGTCAGGAGCAACGACTGCAGTTATACGGGATGAACGAGGACGATTCATAGCGGCACAGTGCAAATATATTCATTATGCAGCGGATGCAGTCACAACCGAAGCCATGGCGATGTGTGACGGGCTAAACTTGGCGAACAGCTTGGGCTGTAACAGGGTGGAAGCGGAGTCTGACTCGCTTAACATTGTGAAATGTTGCCAGGGACAAAACCAATGGTGGGATGCAGCTGCTGCCATCTTTGCTGAATGCACAGATGTGGCTACATCAATAGGAAAGGTCATCTTTAGTCATTGTTTTCGCGATGCAAATTCGACAGCTCATGAGCTAACTAAATTTAGTTTTTGTAATAAATATAATAATAGTTGGACTAGCGAATGATGTAATCGTTGTTTGATCTTAACAAAGCTAGCCATGATGGCCTCCCCCCCAAAAAGCCACTGGTATCATAGTATTTGTAGAACTGTCAACAATGACACCGCAGTTCTTTTCTCTTGCTACCGGAAATCAAACACCAGGCTCTCAAAATTATATTACCTATGTCCCAAACTTATATTACCTATGTCCCAAAATTCTAGCGCGTCCCGGTGAAGCCCTTCCACTCGGAGGCCAACTTCTACTCGTGGAAGACATACTTTGGTCTTCTCTTTTGCGAGTATGATCTCCACGACCACATTGACGGTAAGGCCGATCTCCTGGTCCTGCATCACGACGCCGAGTGGACGGCCAGCGGTGGCACCATCATATGGTGGTTCTTCCTCACCGTTTTCAAGGAGATTTTCCACACCGTCATTCATGACGGTGACACTACGCATACGGTGTGGACCAAAAATTACTGGCCTCTTCACCCACAATAGGCTGCAGCGCATCGTATTTCTTTAGGAGTTTTTTTGGTTTACACTAGAACAACTCCTCTATCGATGAGTGCTGCATGCGTCTCAAAACTCTTGTTGATGAGTTGCGAGACTTGGAGTTTGAGCTATCCGATGAGCTCCTCCTGTCCATGCTGACAACCGGTCTCAATGAGGTCCTTAGCAACGCCGCCTCCAACCTCATGCTGCTGACCACGCCGTCCTTTGAGAAGGTTGTGGCGTACCTTCGCCTTGAGGAGCGCCTGCTGAAGCAGTTGTGCTCTCACATGGTTCACACCGCATTCGCCGCTGGTCTCTCCCGCGGCGCCCCTGCTCCGCCACCTGCGACGCCGCAGTCGCAACCTCTGGTGCCCCTGGTGCATTACCCGCCTCAGTCAGCTCCCGTTGGCCAGGCGCCTCCAGACCGCAACCTCCAGCATCAGGGCGTCTCTAGACCGCAACCTCCAGCATCGGCGCGACCACGGGGGCAACGACGGTTAGCACAATGGCGACAATCGTAGGAAGCCGCGCATCGCCCCGCAGCACCAGCCGACTCCGCCGTGGACCACGGGTCACAACCCACGGACATGGGTTGTGCACGCGTACACCATGCTGGTGCCGCACACCCCTATCTCGGGTCTCTCCGAGCCCCGTTCGGCCATGCACCAAGCGTTTCTCGCGATGCCTCAGTCTAGTGCGCCGCCCGCCTATGCCGCCGTGCCCGTCTACTCTGGCGCGCCTCCACCGACAGCGCCTCCCGGCTACTTCGTGCTATTGTCGACGACGCCACCATCGTGGGACCCATGCTGCTGACTGCTCTGCAGTCTGCCCCCACTCCTGCTTCCTATGGTGGCGGTGGTGACTGGCACATGGATACGGGTGCATCCTCTCTGATGGCCTGCAACCCGGGTAATCTCTTTGTTTCTTTTTCCACTGCTACCACCCCTCGTATCATCTTAGGTAAAGGTTCCTCCCTTCCCATTACCCACAAAAGCTGTATGCCAAAAAGAGCCAATGTGAATTTAGGTTCAAAAGGATCAATAGCACATGGCGAAGTTCAAGTGTCTTCTCTTCAAGAGAATAGAGCATAATTGTAGGATTATATGGATATCAGTTCTTTTATTCAACTTCCGAGGCACTCTTCAATGATTGAGGAGATTCCCGAGGCAGTCTTAGTGCTAGCGTCAGGGTCACCACCCTACTGTACCCCTTTCGCACTTGCTTCAAAACTTAGTGCATGTTCATTCTCTTTCTCGTGATAATTCTGAAACTATGGAATTTGATGAATTCGGTTTTTCTGTTAAGGATGCTCATACTTGGATGGTCCTGCACTGATGTGACAACCCCGGAGATTTGTACCCTGTCCAACCACCTTCATCATCATCATATTCCGCTGGACCTATTGCTCTCTCCGCCCGCATTGACCTCTAGCACGCATGCCTCGACCACCCTAGCTCCACCACTTTTCATAAAAAAGTGCGATGATTTTCCTTTTTCTGTAATAAAGCGGGTGCTCATACTCGTGAAGCATTTCGTGTTGAAAAACATGTTCGCCTTCCATTTAGTTCTTCTTCCACAATTGCATCTTTTCCATTTCAGTTGACTCATAGTGATGTATGGACCTCGCCCGAGTAATTCCGTTTTTCTCTACTATCTTCTCATTTTGGATGATTACTCGCATTGTGTGTGGACATTCACATTACGCTAGAAATTCGACGTTCCCGCTACCCTCACTTCCTTTTACTCCTATGTTGCCACACAATTTCGTAGGCCTATACATGCTCTTCAAACTCACAATGCAGGAAAGAGTTCGATTGTAACACCCCGGATGTAACTTTTCATATTTGTAACTCCAACTCTTGCCATTTTCGGCTATGTGTTATGATATTCCTTCCGTGGTCAGGTTTTGTCTTTCGCTTTGCATTTTGTTCATGTCATGCATCTCATATCTTGTCATCATGTGCATCTCATTTGCATACGTGCTCGTCTCATGCATCCGAGCATTTTTCCCGTTGTCCATTTTGCAATCCGGCACTCCCACCTCCTCCGGCGCACCCCTCTTGTTTCTTTTCGTGAGCGGGTGTTAAACGTTCTCGGAATGGACCAAGGCTTGCCAAGTGGCCTTGGTATAACACCGGTAGACCACCTGTCAAGTTTCGTTCCATTTGGAGGTCGTTTGGTGCTCCAACGGTTAACCGGGCAACCGCAAAGTCCGTTTGTGTGTTGCAGCAAAACCCCCCTCCAAACAGCCCAAAACCCCTCTAAGTCACTTCCATGCTCTAGGTCGTTCGATCACGATCGTGTGGGCGAAAACCGTGCTCCATTTGGAGTCTCCTAGCTCCCTCTACCTATAAAAATACCTCTCCCCTCCGAAATCTCGGGCAAAAACCACCCTAACCCTAGCAAAAATCGCCCCCGCGCCGCCGGACACGTCCGCCGCCGGCTGGACGCGTCCCCGCCGCCGCGCTCGGCCAACCGCGGCGCGCCACGTCAGCCTCCCCGGTCTTATTTAATTAATGCATCTATATATTCGGTAAAGGGTGGAAGGCTCGGCCTTATGCCCGGTGTTTTGTTCCACTCTTGCCGCCATAGTTTCCGTCATACCGGTATTATGTTCCTTGAGTTTGCGTTCCTTACGCGGTTGGGTGATTTATGGGACCCCCTTGACAGTTCGCCTTGAATAAAACTCCTCCAGCAAGGCCCAACCTTGGTTTTACCATTTGCCACCTAAGCCTTTTTCCCTTGGGTTTTCGCGAGCCCGAGGGTCATCTTTATTTAAACCCCCGGGCCAGTGTTCCTCTGAGTGCTGTCCAAACTAGAGCCACTTGCAGCACCACCTTGGGGAAACTCGAGGATTGGTTTTAGTTGTACGTAGTGTTCATCCGGTGTGACCAAAGAACGAGATATGTGCAGCTCCTATCGGGATTTGTCGGCACATTCGGGCGGCTTTGCTGGTCTTGTTTTACCATTGTCGAAATGTCTTTTAAACCGGGATTCCGAGACTGATCGGGTCTTCCCGGGAGAAGGTTTATCCTTCGTTGACCGTGAGAGCTTATAATGGGCTAAGTTGGGACACCCCTGCAGGGTATTATCTTTCGAAAGCCGTGCCCGCGGTTATGAGGCAGATGGGAATTTGTTAATGTCCGGTTGTAGAGAACTTGTCACTTGACTTAATTAAAATACATCAACCGCGTGTGTAGCCGTGATGGTCTCTTCTCGGCGGAGTCCGGGAAGTGAACACGGTTTCTGTGTTATGTTTGACGTAAGTAGGAGTTCAGGATCACTTCTTGGTCATTACTAGTTGACGACCGTTCCGCTGTTTCTCTTCACGCTCTCATTTGCGTATGTTAGCCACCATATATGCTTAGTGCTTGCTGCAGCTCCACCTCATTACACCATCCTTTTCCTATAATCTTAAATAGTCTTGATCTCGCGGGTGTGAGATTGTTGAGTCCTCGTGACTCACAGATTCTACCAAAACAGTTGCAGGTGCCGACGATGCCAGTGCAGATGACGCAACCGAGCTCAAGTGGGAGTTCGACGAGGAACGTGGTCGTTACTATGTTTCTTTTCCTGATGATCAGTAGTGGAGCCTAGTTGGGACGATCGGGGATCTAGCATTTGGGGTTATCTTATTTTCATTTGGATTTGACCGTAGTCGGTCTATGTGTGGATTTTGGATGATGTATGAATTATATTTATGTATTGTGTGAAGTGGCGATTGTAAGCCAACTCTCGTTATCCCATTCTTGTTCATTACATGGGATTGTGTGAAGATGACCCTTTTTGCGACAAAACCACAATGCGGTTATGCCTCTAAGTCGTGCCTCGACACGTGGGAGATATAGCCGCATCGTGGGCGTTACAAGTTGGTAATCAGAGCCATCCGCGACTTAGGAGCCCCCTGCTTGATCGAATCGCTGGCGTTGTTGAGTCTAGAACAAAAATGTTTTGAGCCTTAGGATTATATATATCGGAGAGTAGGATTCTTTTTACTCCTCAGTCTCTTCGTCGCTCTGGTGAGGCCTCTTGACGTAGAAGTTTTGACTCTTCTCTCCTCAGATTTCACTAAAAAAATTTTTAGGATCACGCGGGTATCTTAGAATCGTTCCGATGGTTTTGTGACGAGAACATTGTTCTTAGTGCCTCCTGACATTTAGGGGTTGTGGCAGTGTCCCGGGGAGTTGAGCTCCGAGGTGTTGTCGTCACAATTTTATCGTTGCAGTTCTGGAATACCTGAGTTTCGCCGACATCGAAATCTCTTTTATGCAGTTGTTGGTGAGATCACCTCGACGCCACCCAGTACTGGGGCAGGAGTTCGGGAGTATTGCCATAACTCGAATAACGGATACTTTTTGAAGGTTGAGGTACACGATTTCCGAAGGTTTCTTGGGTATGTGTTGACGGATGGATACAACTGGATTTAGGGATTGCTAGTTTGGGTGATATATTTTGTGTCCCCTGTATCCCCAACACCAGATTGCATAACCAGAAAGTTTCGGGAGTTTATAAGTGGGAATTCAAGTAGCTCCTAGGATATCTTTCCGACAGACGCATGATATGAGATTGGGGTTCGACATCTAGTGGTCCGCCTTTCCACGGTTGGTTTTACAGTGGTCTCGTAGTGTCTTAAAGAGTCCTTGGCTATGCCGACTCGGGGACGCTTCGTATGTCATGTGCACTGCCTTGTACATGATGGTGCTGTACGATCGAGCCCGTGTGGGCCCCACCACGAAAACTTCGGACGAAATCTCTATCATATGTTTGTTCCGGCTGAAGGAAATATGCCCTAGAGGCAATAATAAAGTATTATATATTTTCTTATATCATGATAAATGTTTATTATTCATGCTAGAATTGTATTAACCGGAAACATAATACATGTGTGAATACATAGACAAACAGAGTGTCACTAGTATGCCTCTGCTTAACTAGCTCGTTAATCAAAGATGGTTATGTTTCCTAGCCATAGACATGAGTTGTCATTTGATTAACGGGATCACCTCATTAGGAGAATGACGTGATTGACATGACCCATTACGTTAGCTTAGCACCCGATCGTTTAGTATGTTGCTATTGCTTTCTTCATGACTTATACATGTTCCTATGACTATGAGCTTATGCAACTCCCGTTTACCGGAGGAACACTTTGTGTGCTACCAAACGTCACAACGTAACTGGGTGATTATAAAGGTACTCTACAGGTGTCTCCAAAGGTACTTGTTGGGTTGGCGTATTTCGAGACTAGGATTTGTCACTCCGATTGTCGGAGAGGTATCTCTGGGCCCACTCGGTAATGCACATCACTATAAGCCTTGCAAGCATTGTGACTAATGAGTTAGTTGCGGGATGATGTATTACGAAACGAGTAAAGAGACTTGCCGGTAACGAGATTGAACTAGGTTTCGAGATACCGACGATCGAATCTCGGGCAAGTAACATACCGATGACAAAGGGAACAACGTATGTTGTTATGCGGTCTGACCGATAAAGATCTTCGTAGAATATGTGGGAGCCAATATGGGCATCCAGGTCCCGCTATTGGTTATTGACCAGAGAGGTGTCTCGGTCATGTCCACATAGTTCTCGAACCCAAAGGGTCCGCACGCTTAAAGTTACGATGACAGTTTTATTATGAGTTTATATGTATTGATGTACCGAAGGTTGTTCGGAGTCCCGGATGTGATCACGGACATGATGAGGAGTCTCGAAATGGTCGAGACATAAAGATTGATATATTGGACGACTATATTCGGACACCGGAAATGTTCCGGAGAAGTTTCGGATTAAACCGGAGTGCCGGAGGGTTACCGGAACCCCCCGGGGGAAGTATTGGGCCTTAGTGGGCCTTGAGGGGAGAGAGAGGGCAGCAACCAGGAGGTGGTGCGCCCCCTCCCAGGAGGAGTCCTAGTTGGACTAGGAGAGCGGGGCGCAGCCCCCTTTCCCTCTCCCTCTCCCTCTCTTTCCTTCCCCCCTTCTTTTCCTAGTAGGACTAGGAAAGGGGAGTCCTACTCCTACTAGGAGGAGGACTCCCCCCTCTCCTTGGCGCGCCCATAGGCAGCCGGCCTCCCCCTTGCTCCTTTATATACGGGGGCAGGGGGCACCTCTAAACACACTTGATATACGATATTTTAGCCGTGTGCGGTGCCCCCCTCCACCAGATTACACCTCGATAATACCGTCGCGGAGCTTAGGCGAAGCCCTGCGTCGGTGGAACATCATCATCGTCACCACGCCGTCGCGCTGACGAAACTCTCCTCAACACTCGGCTGGATCGGAGTTCGAGGGACGTCATCGAGCTGAACGTGTGTAGAACTTCGGAGGTGCCGTGCGTTCGGTACTTGATCGGTCGGATCGTGAAGACGTACGACTACATCAACCGCGTTGTGATAACGCTTCCGCTGTCGGTCTACGAGGGTACGTGGACAACACTCTCCCCTCCCATTGCTATGCATCACCATGATCTTACGTGTGCGTAGGATTTTTTTTTGAAATTACTACGTTCCCCAACAGTGGCATCCGAGCCTGGTTTTATGCGTTGATGCTATGCACGAGTAGAACACAAGTGAGTTATGGGCGATATAAGTCATACTGCTTACCAGCATGTCATACTTTGGTTCAGCGGTATTGTGAGATGAAGCGGCCCGGACCGACATTACGCGTACGCTTACGCGAGACTGGTTTCACCGTTCGGAGCACTCGTTGCTTAAAGGTGACTGGCGGGTGTCTGTCTCTCTCACTTTAGTTGAACCGAGTGTGGCTACGCCCGGTCCTTGCGAAGGTTAAAACAGCACCAACTTGACAAACTATCGTTGTGGTTTTGATGCGTAGGTAAGAACGGTTCTTGCTAAGCCCGTAGCAGCCACGTAAAATATGCAACAACAAAGTAGAGGTCGTCTAACTTGTTTTTGCAGGGCATGTTGTGATGTGATATGGTCAAGACATGATGTGATATAATGTGTTGTATGAGATGATCATGTTTTGTAACCGAGTTATCGGCAACTGGCAGGAGCCATATGGTTGTCGCTTTATTGTATGAGATGCAATTGCCATGTAATAGTTTTACTTTATCACTAAGCGGTAGCGATAGTCGTAAAAGCAATAAGTTGGCGAGACGACAACGATACTACGATGGAGATCAAGGTGTCGAGCCGGTGACGATGGTGATCATGATGGTGCTTCGGAGATGGAGATCACAAGCACGGTGCTTCGGAGATGGAGATCACAAGCACAAGATGATGATGGCCATATCATATCACTTATATTGATTGCATGTGATGTTAATCCTTTATGCATCTTATCTTGCTTTGATTGACGGTAGCATTATAAGATGATCTCTCACAAAAATTTCAAGATAAAAGTGTTCTCCCTGAGTATGCACCGTTGCAAAAGTTCTTCGTGCTGAGACACCACGTGTTAATCGGGTGTGATAGGCTCTACGTTCAAATACAACGGGTGCAAAACAGTTGCACACGCGGAATACTCAGGTTAAACTTGACGAGCCTAGCATATGTACAGATATGGCCTCGGAACACAGAGACCGAAAGGTCGAGCGTGAATCATATAGTAGATATGATCAACATAGTGATGTTCACCATTGAAACTACTCCATCTCACGTGTTAATCGGACATGGTTTAGTTGCTTTGGATCACGTAATCACTTAGATGATTAGAGAGATGTCTATCTAAGTGGGAGTTCTTAAGTAATATGATTAATTGAACTTAAATTTATCATGAACTTAGTACCTGATAGTATCTTGCTTGTCTATGTTAATTGTAGATATATGGCCCGTGCTGTTGTTCCGTTGAATTTTAATGCGTTCCTTGAGAAAGCTAAGTTGAAAGATGATGGTAGCAATTACACGGACTGGGTCCGTAACTTGAGGATTATCCTCATTGCTGCACAGAAGAATTACGTCCTGGAAGCACCGCTAGGTGCCAGGCCTCCTGCAAGAGCTACGCCAGAAGTTATGAACGTCTGGCAAAGCAAAGCTGATGACTACTCAATAGTTCAGTGTGCCATGCTTTACGGCTTAGAACCGGGACTTCAACGACGTTTTGAACGTCATGGAGCATATGAGATGTTCCAGGAGTTGAAGTTAATATTTCAAGCAAATGCCCGGATTGAGAGATATGAAGTCTCCAATAAGTTCTATAGCTGCAAGATGGAAGAGAATAGTTCTGTCAGTGAGCATATACTCAGAATGTCTGGGTATAATAATCACTTAATTCAACTGGGAGTTCAACTTCCGGATGATTGCGTCATTGACAGAATTCTTCAATCACTGCCACCAAGCTACAAGAGCTTCGTGATGAACTATAACATGCAAGGGATGAATAAGACGATTCCCGAGCTCTTCGCAATGCTAAAGGCAGCGGAGGTAGAAATCAAAAAGGAGCATCAAGTGTTGATGGTCAGTAAAACCACTAGTTTCAAGAAAAAGGGCAAAGGGAAGAAGAAAGGGAACTTCAAGAAGAATAGCAAGCAAGTTGCTGTTCAGGAGAAGAAACCCAAGTCTGGACCTAAGCCTGAAACTGAGTGCTTCTACTGTAAGCAGACTGGCCACTGGAAGCGGAACTGCCCCAAGTATTTGGCGGATAAGAAGGATGGCAAGGTTAACAAAGGTATATGTGATATACATGTTATTGATGTGTACCTTACTAATACTCGCAGTAGCACCTGGGTATTTGATACTGGTTCTGTTGCTAATATTTGCAACTCGAAACAGGGGCTACGGATTAAGCGAAGTTTGGCTAAGGACGAGGTGACGATGCGCGTGGGAAATGGTTCCAAAGTCGATGTGATCGCCGTCGGCACGCTACCTCTACATCTACCTTCGGGATTAGTTTTAGACCTAAATAATTGTTATTTGGTGCCAGCGTTGAGCATGAACATTATATCTGGATCTTGTTTAATGCGAGACGGTTATTCATTTAAATCAGAGAATAATGGTTGTTCTATTTATATGAATAATATCTTTTATGGTCATGCACCCTTGAAGAGTGGTCTATTTTTAATGAATCTCGATAGTAGTGATACACATATTCATAATGTTGAAGCCAAAAGATGCAGAGTTAATAATGACAGTGCAACTTATTTGTGGCACTGCCGTTTGGGTCATATCGGTGTAAAGCGCATGAAGAAACTCCATACTGATGGAATTTTGGAATCACTTGATTTTGAATCACTTGGTACTTGCGAACCGTGCCTTATGGGCAAGATGACAAAAACACCGTTCTCCGGAACTATGGAGAGAGCAACAGATTTGTTGGAAATCATACATACAGATGTATGTGGCCCGATGAATATTGAAGCTCGTGGCGGATATCGTTATTTTCTCACCTTCACAGATGATTTGAGCAGATATGGGTATATCTACTTAATGAAACATAAGTCTGAAACATTTGAAAAGTTCAAAGAATTTCAGAGTGAAGTTGAAAATCATCGTAACAAGAAAATAAAATTCCTACGATCTGATCGTGGAGGGGAATATTTGAGTTACGAGTTTGGTCTACATTTGAAACAATGCGGAATAGTTTCGCAACTCACGCCACCCGGAACACCACAGCGTAATGGTGTGTCTGAACGTCGTAATCGTACTTTATTAGATATGGTGCGAACTATGATGTCTCTTACTGAATTACCGCTATCATTTTGGGGTTATGCTTTAGAGACAGCTGCATTCACTCTAAATAGGACACCATCGAAATCCGTTGAGACGACGCCTTTTGAACTATGGTTTGGCAAGAAACCAAAGTTGTCGTATCTTAAAGTTTGGGGTTGCGATGCTTATGTGAAGAAACTTCAACCTGATAAGCTCGAGCCTAAATCGGAGAAATGTGTCTTCATAGGATACCCAAAGGAGACCGTTGGGTACACCTTCTATCACAGATCCGAAGGCAAGATATTTGTTGCTAGAAATGGATCCTTTCTAGAGAAGGAGTTTCTCTCAAAAGATGTGAGTGGGAGGAAAGTAGAACTTGATGAGGTAACCGTACCTGCTCCCTTATTGGAAAGTAGATCATCGCAGAGATCAGTTTCCGCGACACCTACACCAAGTAGTGAGGAAGTTAATGATAATGATCATGAAACTTCAGATCAAGTTATTACTGAACTTCGTAGGTCAACTAGATCAAGATCCGCACCAGAGTGGTACGGTAATCCTGTTCTGGAGGTCATGTTACTAGACCATGGCGAACCTACGAACTATGAAGAAGCGATGGTGAGCCCAGATTCCGCAAAATGGCTTGAAGCCATGAAATCCGAGATGGGATCCATGTATGAGAACAAAGTATGGACTTTGGTTGACTTGCCCGATGGTCGGCAAGCCATTGAAAATAAATGGATCTTCAAGAAGAAGACTGACGCTGATGGTAATGTTACTGTCTATAAAGCTCGACTTGTTGCGAAAGGTTTTCGACAAGTTCAAGGAATTGACTACGATGAGACCTTCTCACCCGTAGCGATGCTTAAGTCTGTCCGAATCATGTTAGCAATTGCCGCATTTTATGATTATGAAATTTGGCAAATGGATGTCAAAACTGCGTTCCTGAATGGATTTCTGGAAGAAGAGTTGTATATGATGCAACCGGAAGGTTTTGTCGATCCAAAGGGAGCTAACAAAGTGTGCAAGCTCCAGCGATCCATTTATGGACTGGTGCAAGCCTCTCGGAGTTGGAATAAACGCTTTGATAGTGTGATCAAAGCATTTGGTTTTATACAGACTTTTGGAGAAGCCTGTATTTACAAGAAAGTGAGTGGGAGCTCGAT
Source organism: Triticum aestivum (assembly GCF_018294505.1). Taxonomy (NCBI): domain Eukaryota; kingdom Viridiplantae; phylum Streptophyta; class Magnoliopsida; order Poales; family Poaceae; genus Triticum; species Triticum aestivum. Next base: position 264,827,822 of record NC_057802.1, read on the forward strand.
AGCATTTCTGATATTATATGTGGATGACATATTACTGATTGGAAATGATATAGAATTTCTGGATAGCATAAAGGGATACTTGAATAAGAGTTTTTCAATGAAAGACCTCGGTGAAGCTGCATATATATTAGGCATTAAGATCTATAGAGATAGATCAAGACGCTTAATTGGACTTTCACAAAGCACATACCTTGACAAAGTTTTGAAGAAGTTCAAAATGGATCAAGCAAAGAAAGGGTTCTTGCCTGTACTACAAGGTGTGAGATTGAGTAAGACTCAATGCCCGACCACTGCAGAAGATAGAGAGAAAATGAAAGATGTTCCCTATGCTTCAGCCATAGGCTCTATCATGTATGCAATGCTGTGTACCAGACCTGATGTGTCCCTAGCTATAAGTTTAGCAGGGAGGTACCAAAGTAATCCAGGAGTGGATCACTGGACAGCGGTCAAGAACATCCTGAAATACCTGAAAAGGACTAAGGATATGTTTCTCGTATATGGAGGTGACAAAGAGCTCATCGTAAGGGGTTACGTTGATGCAAGCTTTGACACTGATCCGGACGATTCGAAATCGCAAACCGGATACGTATTTACATTGAACGGTGGAGCTGTTAGTTGGTGCAGTTCCAAGCAAAGTGTCGTGGCGGGATCTACGTGTGAAGCGGAATACATAGCTGCTTCGGAAGCAGCGAATGAAGGAGTCTGGATGAAGGAGTTCATATCCGATCTAGGTGTCATACCTAGTACATCGGGACCAATGAAAATCTTTTGTGATAATACTGGTGCAATTGCCTTAGCAAAGGAATCCAGATTTCACAAGAGAACCAAGCACATCAGAAGACGCTTCAATTCCATCCGGGATTTAGTCCAGGTGGGAGACATAGAAATTTGCAAGATACATACGGATCTGAATGTAGCAGATCCGTTGACTAAGCCTCTTCCACGAGCAAAACATGATCAGCACCAAGACTCCATGGGTGTAAGAATCATTACTATGTAATCTAGATTATTGACTCTAGTGCAAGTGGGAGACTGAAGGAAATATGCCCTAGAGGCAATAATAAAGTATTATATATTTCCTTATATCATGATAAATGTTTATTATTCATGCTAGAATTGTATTAACCGGAAACATAATACATGTGTGAATACATAGACAAACAGAGTGTCACTAGTATGCCTCTGCTTGACTAGCTCGTTAATCAAAGATGGTTATGTTTCCTAGCCATAGACATGAGTTGTCATTTGATTAACGGGATCACCTCATTAGGAGAATGACGTGATTGACATGACCCATTACGTTAGCTTAGCACCCGATCGTTTAGTATGTTGCTATTGCTTTCTTCATGACTTATACATGTTCCTATGACTATGAGATTATGCAACTCCCGTTTACCGGAGGAACACTTTGTGTGCTACCAAACGTCACAACGTAACTGGGTGATTATAAAGGTGCTCTACAGGTGTCTCCAAAGGTACTTGTTGGGTTGGCGTATTTCGAGACTAGGATTTGTCACTCCGATTGTCGGAGAGGTATCTCTGGGCCCACTCGGTAATGCACATCACTATAAGCCTTGCAAGCATTGTGACTAATGAGTTAGTTGCGGGATGATGTATTACGGAACGAGTAAAGAGACTTGCCGGTAACGAGATTGAACTAGGTATCGAGATACCGACGATCGAATCTCGGGCAAGTAACATACCGATGACAAAGGGAACAACGTATGTTGTTATGCGGTCTGACCGATAAAGATCTTCGTAGAATATGTGGGAGCCAATATGGGCATCCAGGTCCCGCTATTGGTTATTGACCAGAGAGGTGTCTCGGTCATGTCTACATAGTTCTCGAACCCAAAGGGTCCGCACGCTTAAAGTTACGATGACAGTTTTATTATGAGTTTATATGTTTTGATGTACCGAAGGTTGTTCGGAGTCCCGGATGTGATCACGGACATGATGAGGAGTCTCGAAATGGTCGAGACGTAAAGATTGATATATTGGACGACTATATTCGGACACCGGAAGTGTTCCGGAGAAGTTTCGGATTAAACCGGAGTGCCGGAGGGTTACCGGAACCCCCCGGGGAAGTATTGGGCCTTAGTGGGCCTTGAGGGGAGAGAGAGGGCAGCAGCCAGGAGGTGGTGCGCCCCCTCCCAGGAGGAGTCCTAGTTGGACTAGGAGAGGGGGGCGCAGCCCCCTTTCCCTCTCCCTCTTCCTCTCTTTCCTTCCCCCCTTCTTTTCCTAGTAGGACTAGGAAAGGGGAGTCCTACTCCTACTAGGAGGAGGACTCCCCCCCTCTCTTTGGCGCGCCCATAGGCAGCCGGCCTCCCCCTTGCTCCTTTATATACGGGGGCAGGGGGGCACCTCTAAACACACTTGATATACGATATTTTAGCCGTGTGCGGTGCCCCCCTCCACCAGATTACACCTCGATAATACCGTCGCGGAGCTTAGGCGAAGCCCTGCGTCGGTGGAACATCATCATCGTCACCATGCTGTCGCGCTGACGAAACTCTCCCTCAACACTCAGCTGGATCGGAGTTCGAGGGACGTCATCGAGCTGAACGTGTGTAGAACTTCGGAGGTGCCGTGCGTTTGGTACTTGATCGGTCGGATCGTGAAGACGTACGACTACATCAACCGCGTTGTGATAACGCTTCCGCTGTCGGTCTACGAGGGTACGTGGACAACACTCTCCCCTCCCGTTGCTATGCATCACCATGATCTTACGTGTGCGTAGGAATTTTTTTTTGAAATTACTACGTTCCCCAACACCGGCTTATTCTGCAAGCCAATACTTCGTTTTGTTTTGAATTGTGGTATTCGAGTTGCTTCGAAGTCAAATATTGGTTCCATACCTTTTTTCTAAGTGGCTTCTCAACTTAATGGAAGTGTGATGATTTACTATGGAATTCATTCGTTCATCCTCGTTCAAGTGTTTATTGGGAAGACTATATGTTGCAATTTCTATCCGTTGATTCTACTTGTCTATTTGTCTATCAAGATGCTAACGGATGTCACCCTCTTCAGGGTGGCTCCGCCAACGCGTCAGAATCCGGAACGCAATGAAGGGAGTCAGGCGAACCCTCCGCCACCACCTCCGCCTCCGGAGGCATGGCAAGCTATCATGGCAGCCACCAACGCCAATGCTCAAATGATTCTGCAACTCTTGCAAGAACGCACCCAAGGGCAAGGCAACCAAGGAAATCAAGGCCAAGGCAACAATCAGCCTCATTTAGCTACCCTCAACCAGTTTCTCGCAAATCAGCCCAAGTCTTTCAGCTACTGTGCCGAGGCCACAGATGCCGATGATTGGCTCGTGGACATCAACAAGCATTTTGAATGTAGCAATGTCAGGCCTGAGGACTTTGTCAAGTTCGCTTCTTTTCAGCTCAAGGACCAAGCTGCTGATTGGTATCAACAATACAAAGATTCCAGAGGAGGCCGTGTGATCACTTGGACTGACTTCTATCGGGACTTCAAAGCGCACCACATTCCACAAAGTGTTGTTGAGAGCAAGCGTGAGGAGTTTCGCAATCTCAAGCAAGGCAACATGTCTGTGTATCAATTCAACATCCAGTTTCAGAAACTTGCTCGCTTTGCTAAACAAGACGTTCCTGATGAAAAGAGCATGATCTATCACTTCAGAGGTGGCCTTAGAGAGGATCTGCAGTTAGCTCTCGTTCTTGTTGAGCCTACTCAGTTTGATCAATTCTATAACATGGCACTGAAACAAGAGACTGCTCAGCTCAAGTGTGAGGCTTCTAAGAAGAGAGTCAGGGACGCAGTTCAGTCTTCTTCTTCCTCACTAGTGGCTGCTAAGCAACAGAAGTTCTGGTTGCCTCCTCCTCCTCCGTTTCGTCCGCCTTACCAGCAGAAGAACAAAGGTGGCCATGGATCTTCCCACTCTTCCAACTCTGGCTATCAGAACAAGTCTCAGAATCAAGCTCCAAAGTCGAATGCTCCTTATCATCGTCCACTCTCAGAGGTGACTTGCAACAAGTGTCAGTAGAAAGGTCACTATGCTAACAAGTGCTTCAACCAAAGGCGTCTTCCGCCTCCTCCTCCTGTGAGATCTTCCAGCAATGCAGTGGTCAAGCATAATCCAAAGTCTGCAAAGGTGAACATGATGAATGCAGCTCAAGCGGAGGAATCTACTGATGTGATAATGGGTAATCTCTCAGTTAATGATATTCCTGCAAAAGTCTTATTTGATACTGGTGCATCTCTTTCTTTCATTTCAAGACCTTTTGTTGCCAAGCATGAGTTTGTGACGGAAAAGATTCCTATCCCGTTGAAGATTGTGTCCCCGGGTAAGCAAATGACATCTAATAATTGTGTCCCGGATGTTTCCATCAAGATGGGAAACTATAAATTTCTGTCTAAACCAATTGTTCTTGGTGACTCGGATATTGATCTAATTCTCGGGATGGACTGGCTTTCGAAGCACAAGGCTCAACTTGATTGTGCTGCCAGGGAAATTCAATTGACACACTCTTCTGAGGATGTTATCATCTATGCCGCTCGTGATGAAACCATTCAGTTATTTTCTCTCAATGAGAAGGGCGAATTGAATGCCATTTCTCAGATTCCAGTCATTTGTGAGTACCAAGATGTCTTTCCAGAAGAGCTTCCGGGTATGCCTCCTCATCGGCCAGTTGAGTTCGTTATCGATCTTGAGCCGGGCACTGAACCCGTTTGCAAGTGTCCATACAAGCTTGGACCCAAGGAGCTGGAGGAATTGAAGAAACAGCTTGATGAACAAGAGCGTCTAGGTTCGATCAGACCGAGTTCATCTCCATGGGGTTGTGGTGTTCTTTTTGTCCAGAAGAAGGATGGCACGGACCGACTTTGTGTCGACTACCGTCCATTGAACAAGAAGACAATCAAGAACAAGTATCCACTTACCAACATCAATGAGCTATTCGAGCAACTTAAAGGTGCTAAAGTATTCTCCAAGCTTGACCTTCGTATGGGTTATCATCAGATTCACATTCGTGAAGAAGATATTCCCAAGACAGTATTCAGAACAAGCTTTGGTTCTTATGAATATACTGTCATGTCTTTCGGCCTTGTCAATGCTCCTCCAACATTCTCTCGGATGATGAATTTCATCTTCAACCCCTATACCAATGAATTCGTCCTGGTGTATCTCGATGATATCTTGGTCTTCTCCAAGAATAAGAAGGATCATGCCAAACATTTGCGATTGGTGCTCGACAAGCTCAGAGAGTATCAATTCTATGCGAAGTTTTCCAAATGTGAGTTTTGGCTCGATGAAGTTCTTTACCTTGGTCATATCATCTCTGCCAAGGGCATCGCTGTTAATCCCGAGAAGGTGTCTGCAATTGTGAATTGGGAACCTCCTCAGAATGTCAAGCAGCTTCGCAGTTTTCTTGGTCTTGCAAGCTATTGCCGAAGATTCGTTGAGAATTTCTCTAAGATTGCAAAGCCTCTTTCCAACCTCCTCCAGAAGCATGTGAAGTATGTCTGGTCTCCTGAGTGTGACGTTGCTTTCAACACTCTCAAAGAGAAACTCGTCACAGCTCCTGTCTTAACTCCTCCTGACGAATCCAAGCCATTTGAAGTTTTCTGTGATGCTTCTCTTCAAGGTCTCGGTGCTGTGTTAATGCAAGAGAAGAAAGTTGTGGCCTATACCTCTCGTCAGTTGAAGCCCAACGAAAAGAACTACCCCACTCACGATCTTGAGTTGGCGGCAGTTGTCCATGCATTAATAACATGGAGACATCTCTTGTTGGGAAGGAAAGTGGACATATTCACCGATCACAAGAGTCTCAAGTACATCTTCACTCAGCCCAACCTCAACCTCAGGCAAACTCGATGGGTCGAAATGATTCAAGAGTACAATCCGAGTATTGAATATACTCCAGGCAAGGCCAATGTCATTGCAGATGCTTTGAGCAGGAAGGCTTATTGCAACAGCTTAATTCTCAAGCCATTCCAACCGGATCTTTGTGAAGCTTTCCGCAAGCTGAATCTCCAAGTTGTTCCTCAAGGCTTTCTTGCCAACCTCATAGTCTCTCCTACTTTGGAAGATCAAATTCGTGAGGCACAACTCCTGGATACCATGGTGAAGAAGGTGAAACGTGGTATCGACAAGGGTCTTTCCAAATACAAGTGCTATCGCATTGATGACAGAGACACTTTATTCTTCGAGGACCGGATTGTGGTTCCTAAAGGTGATCTAAGGAAAGTCATTATGAACGAGGCGCACAATTCTCTTCTTTCCATTCATCCTGGAAGTACGAAGATGTACCATGACCTCAAGCAGTCGTATTGGTGGACTCGAATGAAGCGAGAAATCGCTCAATTCGTGAATGAATGTGATGTCTGTCGAAGGGTGAAAGCAGAACACCAACGACCAGCTGGTCTCCTCCAACCTCTTGCTATCCCAGAATGGAAGTTTGATCATATCGAAATGGACTTCGTGACTGGTTTTCCCAAGTCCAAGCGTGGAAATGATGCTATCTTCGTTGTCATCGACAAGCTTACTAAAGTGGCTCATTTTCCTTCCAATCAAAGAATCTATCACAGCAGCTCAGTTGGCAGAGCTATACACCTCCAGGATTGTCTCCTTGCACGGCATTCCACAATTGATTTCTTCAGATCGTGGAAGCATCTTCACTTCTAAGTTCTGGGACTCCTTCCAGAAGGCCATGGGCACCAACATTCGCTTCAGCACAGCTTTCCATCCTCAAACTAGTGGCCAAGTCGAGCGAGTCAATCAAATCCTTGAAGATATGCTCAGGGCTTGTGTCATTTCCTTTGGCATGAAATGGGAAGATTGTCTTCCATATGCCGAATTCTCCTACAACAACAGCTTCCAAGCGAGTTCGGGCAAGGCCCCATTCGAGATTCTCTATGGCAGAAAGTGTCGTACTCCTCTCAATTGGTCAGAGACTGGTGAACGCCAACTTCTTGGCAATGACTTAATCACAGAGGCTGAAGAAATGTGTAAAGTCATCCGTGAAAATCTCAAAGCCGCGCAATCGCGCCAGAAGAGTTACTATGATAGTAAGCACCGTGATTTGGCTTTCGAGATCGGAGACCATGTCTACCTCCGCGTCTCTCCAATGAAAGGCACTCGTCGCTTCGGTATCAAAGGGAAGCTTGCCCCTAGATACGTGGGTCCTTTCAAGATCATTGGCAAAAGAGGCGACCTCGCCTATCAACTTGAGCTTCCTCCAACTTCGCGAACGTGCACGATGTGTTCCACGTGTCACAGCTCCGCAAGTGCTTCAAGACTCCTGAGCGCACCATCAACTTCGAAGAGATTGACCTCCAAGAAGATCTGTCTTATCATGAGCACCCCGTTGCTATTCTTGAAGAAACTGAGCGCAAGACTCGCAACAAGTCAATCAAATTCCTGAAAGTGAAGTGGTCGCACCATTCCGACCGAGAGGCCACCTGGGAACGCGAGGACCACCTCCGTTCCGAATATCCGGAGTTCTTACAGTCCTAGATCTCGGGACGGGATCCTCTCGTAGTGGTGGAGTGTTGTAACACCCCGGATGTAACTTTCCATATTTGTAACTCCAACTCTTGCCATTTTCGGCTATGTGTTATGATATTCCTTCCGTGGTCGGGTTTTGTCTTTCGTTTTGCATTTTGTTCATGTCATGCATCTCATATCTTGTCATCATGTGCATCTCATTTGCATACGTGCTCGTCTCATGCATCCGAGCATTTTCCCCGTTGTCCATTTTGCAATCCGGCACTCCCACCTCCTCCGGCGCACCCCTCTTGTTTCTTTTCGTGAGCGGGTGTTAAACGTTCTCGGAATGGACCAAGGCTTGCCAAGTGGCCTTGGTATACCACCGGTAGACCACCTGTCAAGTTTCGTTCCATTTGGAGGTCGTTTGGTGCTCCAACGGTTAACCGGGCAACCGCAAAGTCCGTTTGTGTGTTGCAGCAAAACCACCCTCCAAACAGCCCAAAACCCCTCTAAGTCACTTCCATGCTGTAGGTCGTTCGATCACGATCGTGTGGGCGAAAACCGTGCTCCATTTGGAGTCTCCTAGCTCCCTCTACCTATAAAAATACCTCTCCCCTCCGAAATCTCGGGCAAAAACCACCCTAACCCTAGCAAAAATCGCCCCCGCGCCGCCGGACACGTCCGCCGCCGGCTGGACGCGTCCCCGCCGCCGCGCTCGGCCAACCGCGGCGCGCCACGTCAGCCTCCCCGTCGCCCGTACGCCGCGGCCCGACGAGGCCCGGGGCCGGCCCCCGCGCCCGCACCCCGCGCGCTCGCCCGCCCGGCGCCGCCGCCCTCCTCCTGCGCCTCGCCGCGCCCGCCCGTGCCGCCGTTCGCCGGCGCCGCCATCGCCCGCTCGTCGCCGCGCCTCTCGCCGCCGTCCCGCGCCGCCGTCGCCATCCTCTTCCGCTCCGGCCCCGTCTCCCCGAGCTCTCTTCGCCTCCTCTCCACCTCCCTCCGCCGTGCGCCACTGCTCCGGCGAGCTCGCGCCACCGCCGCGCGGGATCCCGATCCATATCCATCCGCTGCTAGGTTGACTTTCCCCTCCCCCGATTTTCTCCAAGTATTCTGATTTTTACAGTATCTTGCTATGTTCATTGCATCATAACTCTCTCCATATAGCTTCGTTTCGTGCGTGTAATATATCGAAATGGTCGTCTCGAGATGCTCTTCTTTTTGTTCCATTATGCCATGTTCATTTGAGTCCATATTGATGCCCAAATCTCTGGTGCAAGAGTGCTATATGCTGTTAACTGCTGTTACTTATCAGAACTTGAGGATTTGTTATTTTTGTTGCATTTGATGTGTGTATCTTATGGGCATGAGCTCCACATGTGTTTTGATGTATGCCATGCCATCTTTACAGAGGTGTATGCCATGTATTTTTGTGATCTCTGTGCTGACTAGCACAAGCATGCAAACTAGGCTTCATGATGTTTCCGATTTCAGGGACTTAGTAATTTCACCAAGTCTGTTTCTTCTGTTATTTTGTTGCCATGTATCCATGTGTCTACAGAGATATCCATGCTCCTTTTGGTGATGTTCTGTAAGTATGTTTTGTAGGTATAGTCGTGCTCTATCCATCCATGCCCCTGTTTGCAATTATGGAGTGCCATAGCATGTCTTAATCTTGCTTTACTTTTGCCATAAAATATTTCTGGCAGATTGTTTACGTGTTATTCAATTTTGCCAAGGTTGTTGTAGCTGTTTCATACATGCTATGTATTTTCTCTTGCGATGAATAGCTTCATAAACATGCCATCTTGCTGTAGGTATTCTTTTTTTGTCATGCATTGCTTTGTGGTGAGTACATAAAGCTCACCAAGATGCCTTCATAATACTGTTTCTGCCATGCTCTGTTTTCTGCCAAGTCTGAAACCTGCTAACGAAGCTTGCTATGTTTACATGGTTGCCATCATACCTTCTGGTCCTTTTTGGCTTATGCTCAGTAAGGGACTTTTGTTATATGCATTTAGTAGATTCATGCCATGCCTTTTTTTTCTATGTTAAGTTCCTGTAGCATATGTTTTTCTTGTTCTGAACATTGCTACCTGATGCTGTTTCTGCCATGTCCAGTAATTTCACTAAGTCTGTGAACCTGATATCTTTTGCACTTTTGCCATGCTTGTTTGAACCTGCTGTGGTGTGATCTAGGCGTAGCTCAGTGTTCATCTTTTGTCAAGCATCTCCTGTCGATTACTGTCATATGCTTTGTTGCTATGTTGGAGTGCTGTAGCATAGTTACTTCTTGCGTTCTAGATGCTATCATGCTGTTAATCACAGAATCGTGTCATTCTTGTTTTGCTTGCCATTTGCAAACCGTGCATCCGTTTCCGGTGATCTTTATATCGATTTCGACCGAAATCATCTCATCTTTCCAGTGGCATCCTTGGTTTACCAAGTTACTGCCTTGTTCATTCTTCTTCTTCCGGAGCACGCATATGCATCGCATATCATATCTCGCATATCATGCATGTTTTGCATCATGTTGCTTGTGCATTTCCCGTGATTGATTGTGGTTCCGTTGCTTGTGTTCCTGTTTTGGGTAGAGCCGGGAGACGATTTCGTGAACGAGGAACCTGTTGAGTACGCTTACGAGGATCAAGCTTTCGACAACTCTGAGAACCTTACAGGCAAGATGACCATACCCTCGAAATCACTTCTATCTTTGCTTTGCTAGTTGTTCGTTCTATTGCCATGCTGCGCTACCTACCACTTGCTATATCATGCCTCCCATATTTGCCATGTCAAGCCTCTAACCATCCTTTCCTAGCAAACCGTTGGTTGGCTAAGTTACCGCTTTTGCTCAGCCCTTCTTATAGCGTTGCTAGTTGCAGGTGAAGTTGAAGTTGGTTCCATGTTGGAACATGGATATTTTGGAATATCACAATATCTCTTATTTAATTAATGCATCTATATATTTGGTAAAGGGTGGAAGGCTCGGCCTTATGCCTGGTGTTTTGTTCCACTCTTGCCGCCCTAGTTTCCGTCATACCGGTATTATGTTCCTTGAGTTTGCGTTCCTTACGCGGTTGGGTGATTTATGGGACCCCCTTGACAGTTCGCCTTGAATAAAACTCCTCCAGCAAGGCCCAACCTTGGTTTTACCATTTGCCACCTAAGCCTTTTCCCTTGGGTTTTCGCGAGCCCGAGGGTCATCTTTATTTAAACCCCCGGGCCAGTGTTCCTCTGAGTGCTGGTCCAAACTAGAGCCACTTGCAGCGCCACCTTGGGGAAACTCGAGGATTGGTTTTAGTTGTACGTAGTGTTCATCCGGTGTGCCCTGAGAACGAGATATGTGCAGCTCCTATCGGGATTTGTCGGCACATTCGGGCGGCTTTGCTGGTCTTGTTTTACCATTGTCGAAATGTCTTGTAAACCGGGATTCCGAGACTGATCGGGTCTTCCGGGAGAAGGTTTATCCTTCGTTGACCGTGAGAGCTTATAATGGGCTAAGTTGGGACACCCCTGCAGGGTATTATCTTTCGAAAGCCGTGCCCGCGGTTATGAGGCAGATGGGAATTTGTTAATGTCCGGTTGTAGAGAACTTGTCACTTGACTTAATTAAAATACATCAACCGTGTGTGTAGCCGTGATGGTCTCTTCTCGGCGGAGTCCGGGAAGTGAACACGGTTTGAGTTATGCTTGACGTAAGTAGGAGTTCAGGATCACTTCTTGGTCATTACTAGTTGACGACCGTTCGTTGCTTCTCTTCTCGCTCTCATTTGCGTATGTTAGCCACCATATATGCTTAGTGCCTGCTGCAGCTCCACCTCATTACACCATCCTTTCCTATAAGCTTAAATAGTCTTGATCTCGCGGGTGTGAGATTGCTGAGTCCTCGTGACTCACAGATTCTACCAAAACAGTTGCAGGTGCCGACGATGCCAGTGCAGATGACGCAACCGAGCTCAAGTGGGAGGTCGACGAGGAACGTGGTCGTTACTATGTTTCTTTTCCTAATGATCAGTAGTGGAGCCCAGTTGGGACGATCGGGGATCTAGCATTTGGGGTTATCTTATTTTCATTTGGATTTGACCGTAGTCGGTCTATGTGTGGATTTTGGATGATGTATGAATTATATTTATGTATTGTGTGAAGTGGCCATTGTAAGCCAACTCTCGTTATCCCATTCTTGTTCATTAAATGGGATTGTGTGAAGATGACCCTTCTTGCCACAAAACCACAATGCAGTTATGCCTCTAAGTCGTGCCTCGACACGTGGGAGATATAGCCGCATCGTGGGCGTTACATCGATAACATCACCATTCACACCCTCCTCGCCCACCATGGCACCATCTTTCATCTGACTTGTCCTTAGACCTCGTAGCAAAATTGTCACGCTGAATGCATTCTTTGTACTCTGAATGATTACGTGTGCACACTTTTGTTTCGTGCTCAAATGCCGCCCCGGTTTTGGACGGATGCGCTCGCCATCGCCACTATTCTTGTGAGCATCCGAACTTTTCATTCCCACTGGCACTATTCGCCCCATCGTCTCCCCTTTAGTGCGCCACCCTCCTATGACGATCTCGGCATCTTAGACTATCTCTGCTATCCTAGAATCGCCGCCACCACTCTGCATAATCTTGCTCCATGCTCCCTTCCCTGTGTGTTTCTTGGCTACTAATTACTTTCTTTGGTGATCCAGAAATGGACGAGAAAGGATTCTCGCCTATTTCCCCAGAGGTGACCCTGAGTTATAAAACCCATGGGAGGAATGCCCCCTTGAAGCCAGGGTCTCAAGCAATCTTTTGTTAAACAAACTGAAGGGGAACACTTATGAAAAAGAGGCATGGGTATGAGTTCTTAATGCTTACAACCATATATTTGTGTTGGGACCAAATATGATCTTAATTTGTGTGTTGGAAGTCATCCATCGAGATGTTCTTGTCACGAACCGAAGTGGGGGGATGTGTCCAAATTACATCTTGACCGACACGTGTCCTGCATCAAGAGTCAGTTGTCCAACCAAAGGCCCTATGTATCTCGTGAGGTTGCCTTGATAATTAAGATCACAATAATCAGACAAGAGCTTTGGGCATTTAATGACTACACCTCTTGAGTCCCTAGAGTTAGGATTCGTGTTACCATACTAAACCTTTTTGTCACTGGTGTTCAGAATAACACTTCACTGTCTCCCTGCCCTTAGCCTCTCTATGGCTCGCTCTTCATGATCCTGGGTACCTGCAGGGATCAAGAACACATTCGAGAAAAGAGACATCTACAGAACAATTTTATTTCACGCAGATGGGACGTTAATTCAAAGCCCTTCCAATGATCCCCACAACAAATACAGAGGGTTGCAAGGCTCTTGCCTCAATCCATACCTGAAAGTGCAACTAATCCCCGGGTGGTTTTGGTAATTCATAACAACATATATCTCATTGAACTAATGTCCATTCAAGATAAATATTTCAGGAAGTTCAATGGTTGGCATGGCATGGACTAGAGATGTGGACCCCTCAAAATGCTAAGGACAAGGATTGGCAAAAGCTCAAGACTCTACATTTTTTGTTTAAGTGATCCAAGATCACATTGAGTCCATAGGAAAGCCAATACTATTAAAATGGGATGAGGTGTTGCTTAATGATCTATTTGCTCAAGTGCTTAGTGATATTGCTCCAAAACCCTCACCACCTTCTCTATTCAAATATGTCCAAACCCTAATTCCCAACTCGGCCCCACCGAAACTTCCCATCCGGAGCCACCGAGTTCATCTTGACTTAGCCACAGCCAAAGCCCTAACAATTCGGTTCCACCAATACGGATCTCGGTCCCACCGAGATGGCCTTGCTAGCTCTCTGTGACTTGTTGTAATCACTTTGGTCTCACCGAGATGTTGCAATCGGTCCCACCAAGATGGCTTAACTGATTCTCTGTTACCTTATTACTTCACTTCGGTCGCACCGAGTGATGCAATCGGTGCCACCGAGATGAGGTTTTCCCTAAGCCCTAGCACATCGGTCCCACCGAGTTGTTCCCGTCGGTGCCACCAAGATTCCTAACGTTCATATTTTTACACAGATCCGTGCCACCGAGTTTTCTAATCGGTGCCACCGAGATGGGTCAAAAGTGTGTAACGGGTGGATTTTGTGTGGAGGCTATATATACCCCTCCACCCCTCTTCCTCAGAGAAGAGAGCCATTAGAATGTTCCTACACTTCCACCATTCATTTTCTGAGAAAGAACCACCTACTCATATGTTGAGATAAAGAGATTCCATTCCTACCATTTGAACCTTGAATTCTAGCCTTCGCCAAGTTGCTTTCCACTCAAATCCTTCTTCCACCATAGCCAAATCTGTTAAAGAGAGTCGAGTGTTGGGGAGACTATCATTTGAAGCACAAGGGCGGAGTTCATCATCAACACACCGTCTATTACCTTTTGGAGAGTAGTGTCTCCTAGATTGGTTAGGTATCGCTTGGGAGCCTCTGACATGATGTGGAGTTGAACCAAGAAGTTTGTAAGGGCAAGGAGATCGCCTACTTCATGAAGATCTACCCGAGTGAGGCAAGTCCTTCGTGGGCGATGGCCATGGTGGGATAGACAAGGTTGCTTCTTCGTGGACCCTTTGTGGACTCGCGCAGCCGTTACCCTTCGTGGGTTGAAGTCTCCATCAACGTGGATGTACGACACCACCTATCGGAACCACGCCAAAAATCTTCGTGTCCTCATTGCGTTTGCCTTCTCGAAACCCTTCCCTTTACCTTCATATGCAATGTTTTACATTCCACTGCTATACTCTTAGAATTGCATGTGTAGGTTGATTGATTGACTTGTCATAATTGCTAAAATCAGCCCACAACTAAAATTGGTAAATGAAAGATTTTTATTTGGCCAAGTAGTCTAATTACCCCCCTCTAGATATACTTTCAATCCTACAAGTGATATCAGAGCTTTGGTCTCCGTAAGCCTTGATTTCCATTGCTTTGGTGATCATAGCCTTGGTTTCACAACCTAGGAGAGTATGGTGTCTAGTGAGGGTAACTATCACCGTAGAGGTTCTTATTTTGATGGTACAAATTTTGCTAGTTGGAAGTATAAGATGAAAATGCATATTCTTGGACATATTAGCTTGCAAGGTGAATTGTTTGAGGATGGTAGAGAACCGGATCGTGAAGCGATCGGAGAAGAAATGAAGATGTTGCAATACAATGCTCAAGCTTGCACTACAAAAAAATCACTTCCATACGTCTTTATCATAGTAGGTCACGTTTTCTGTCATGCATGTACATAAATGACGATTTTATGACAGAATCAAGATAGTCATACCTGTGCTGTCGTAGAAGTGTTCCATGACAATACCAAAATTATAATCACGGAGGTGTCCACTTCCATGACGATAAATGGCGCGTCATGGAAGTGGTTTCGTCAAGGGTAACCAACACGTGGCATCCACCGTAACGGGTGGCCGTTAAGCTATCGGCTTCCGATTTGGATCTGATAACCCGTTAACTGCCCGGACCAATGGGGATTTTCCACGTGCAAAATTCTGATTTGCCTTAGTATCCACGTGTCAGCTCCGCGTTGGGACAGGTGTCATCAAGCGAGTGGACAGGACGAGCCTGTTGGGGAATGTAGTAATTTCAAAAAATTTCCTACGCACATGCAAGATCATGGTGATGCATAGCAACGAGAGGGGAGAGTGTTTTCCACGTACCCTCGTAGACCGTAAGCGGAAGCGTTATGACAACGCGGTTGATGTAGTCGTACGTCTTCACGATCGACCGATCCTAGTACCGAACGTACGACACCTCCACGATCTGCACACGTTCGGCTCGGTGACGTCCCACGAACTCACGATCCAGCAGAGTGTCGAGGGAGAGCTTCGTCAGCACGACGGCGTGATGATGGTGATGATGAAGCTACCGGCGCAGGGCTTCGCCTAAGCACTGCGACGATATGACCGAGGTGGATTATGGTGGAGGGGGGCACCGCACACGGCTAAGAGATCAATGATCAACTTGTGTGTCTATGGGGTGCCCCCTGGCCACATATATAAAGGATGGAGGGCGGAGGAGGCCGACCCTCATAGGGCGCGCCCAAAGTGTGGAGTCCTACTAGGACTCCCTAGTCCTAGTAGGATTCCACCTCCCACATGGAATAGGAAAAAGGGAAGGGAGAAGGAGAAGGAAGGAAGGGGGCGCCCCCTTTCCCTAGTCCAATTCGGACCAGTTCATGGGGAAGGGGCGCGGCCACCCTTGAGGCCTTTCTCTCCTTTCCCGTATGGCCCATTAAGGCCCAATACGAATTCCCGTAACTCTCCGGTACTCCGAAAAATACCTGAATCACTCGGAACCTTTCCGATGTCCGAATATAGCCTTCCAATATATCGATATTTACGTGTCGACCATTTCGAGACTCCTCGTCATGTCCCCGATCTCATCCGGCACTCTGAACAAACTTTGTTCATCAAATCACATAACTCATAATACAAATCGTCATAGAACATTAAGCGTGCGGACCCTACGGGTTCGAGAACTATGTAGACATGACCGATACTCATCTCCGGTCAATAACCAATAACGGAACTTGGATGCTCATATTGGTTCCTACATATTCTACGAACATCTTTATCGGTCGAACCGCATAACAACATACGTTGTTCCCTTTGTCATCGGTATGTTACTTGCCCGAGATTCGATCGTCGGTATCTCAATACCTAGTTCAATCTCGTTACCGGTAAGTCTCTTTACTCGTTCTGTAATACTTCATCCCACAACTAACTCATTAGTCACATTGCTTGCAAGGCTTATAGTGATGAGCATTACCGAGAGGGTCCAGAGATATCTCTCTGATACACAGAGTGACAAATCCTAATCTCGATCTATGCCAACCCAACAAACACCTTCGGAGACACATGTAGAGCATCTTTATAATCACCCAGTTATGTTGTGATGTTTGATAGCACACAAAGTGTTCCTCCGGTATTCGGGAGTTGCATAATCTCATAGTCTGAGGAACATGTATAAGTCATGAAGAAAGCAGTAGCAATGAAACTGTAACGATCATAATGCTAAGCTAACGAATGGGTCTTGTCCATCACATCGTTCTTCTAATGATGTGATCCCGTTCATTAAATAACAACACATGTCTATGGTTAGGAAACATAACCATCTTTGATAAACGAGCTAGTCAAGTAGAGGCATACTAGGGACACTTTGTTTTGTCTATGTATTCACACATGTACTAAGTTTCCGGTTAATACAATTCTAGCATGAATAATAAACATTTATCATGAAATAAGGAAATAAATAATAACTTTATTATTGCCTCTAGGGCATATTTCCTTCAGTCTCCCACTTGCACTAGAGTCAATAATCTAGTTCACATCGCCATGTGATTTAACACCAATAGTTCACATCACCATGTGATTAACACCCATAGTTCACATCGCCATGTGACCAACACTCAAAGGGTTTACTAGAGTCAGTAATCTTAGTTCACATCGCCATGTGATTAACACCCAAAGAGTACTATGGTGTGATCATGTTTTGTTTGTGAGAGAAGTTTAGTCAATGGGTCTGCCATATTCAGATCCGTATGTATTTTGCAAATTTCTATGTCAACAATGCTTTGCACGGAGCTACTCTAGCTAATTGCTCCCACTTTCAATATGTATCCAGATTGAGACTTAGAGTCATCTGGATCAGTGTCAAAACTTGCATCGACGTAACCCTTTACGACGAACCTTTTGTCACCTCCATAATCGAGAAACATATCCTTATTCCACTAAGGATAATTTTGACCGCTGTCCAGTGATCTACTCCTAGATCACTATTGTACTCCTTTGCCAAACACAGTGTAGGGTATACAATAGATCTGGTACACAGCATGGCATACTTTATAGAACCTATGGCTGAGGCATAGGGAATGACTTTCATTCTCTTTCTATCTTCTGCCGTGGTCGGGCTTTGAGTCTTACTCAACTTCACACCTAGCAACACAGGCAAGAACTCTTTCTTTGACTGTTCCATTCTGAACTACTTCAAAATCTTGTCAAGGTATGTACTCATTGAAAAAACTTATCAAGCGTCTTGATCTATCTCTATAGATCTTGATGCTCAATATGTAAGCAGCTTCACCGAGGTCTTTCTTTGAAAAACTCCTTTTAAATACTCCTTTATGCTTTCCAGAAAATTCTACATTATTTCCGATCAACAATATGTCATTCACATATACTTATCAGAAATGATGTAGTGCTCGCACTCACTTTCTTGTAAATACAGGCTTCTCCAAAAGTCTGTATAAAACCATATGCTTTGATCACACTATCAAAACGTTTATTCCAACTCCGAGATGCCTGCACCAGTCCATAAATGGATCGCTGGAGCTTGCACACTTTGTTAGCATCCTTTGGATCGATAAAACCTTCAGGTTGCATCATATACAACTCTTCTTCCAGAAATCCATTCAGGAATGCAGTCTTTACATCCATTTGCCAAATTTCATAATCATAAAATGCGGCAATTGCTAACATGATTCGGACGGACTTAAGCATTGCTACGGGTGAGAAGGTCTCATCGTAGTCAGCTCCTTGAACTTGTCGAAAACCTTTCGCAACAAGTCGAGCTTTGTAGACAGTAACATTACCGTCAGCGTCAGTCTTCTTCTTGAAGATCCATTTATTCTTGATGGCTTGCCGATCATTGGGCAAGTCAACCAAAATCCACACTTTGTTCTCATACATGGATCCCATCTCAGATTTCATGGCCTCAAGCCATTTCGCGGTATCTGGGCTCATCATCGCTTCCTCATAGTTCGTAGGATCATCATGGTCAAGTAACATGACCTCCAGAACAGGATTACTGTACCACTCTGGTGCGGATCTTACTCTGGTTGTCCTATGAGGTTTTGTAGTAACTTGATCTGAAGTTACATGATCATCATCATTAGCTTCCTCACTAATTGGTGTAGGAGTCACAGGAATAGATTTCTGTGATGAACTACTTTCCAATAAGGGAGCAGGTACAGTTACCTCATCAAGTTCTACTTTCCTCCCACTCACTTCTTTCGAGAGAAACTCCTTCTCTAGAAAGGATCCATTTTTAGCAATGAATGTCTTGCCTTCGGATCTGTGATAGAAGGTGTACCCAACAGTCTCCTTTGGTTATCCTATGAAGACACATTTCTCCGATTTGGGTTCGAACTTATCAGGTTGAAGCTTTTTTCATATAAGCATCGCAACCCCAAACTTTAAGAAACGACAACTTTGGTTTCTTGCCAAACCACAGTTCATAAGGTGTCGTCTCAATGGATTTAGATGGTGTCCTATTTAACGTGAATGCAACTGTCTCTAATGCATAACGCCAAAACGATAGTGGTAAATCGGTAAGAGACATCATAGATTGCACTATATCCAATAAAGTACGGTTATGACGTTCAGACACACCATTACGCTGTAGTGTTCCGGGTGGCATGAGTTTGTGAAACTATTCCACATTGTTTTAATTGAAGGCCAAACTCGTAACTCAAATATTCATCTCCGCAATCAAATTGCAGAAAACTTTATTTTCTTGTTACGATGATTCTCCACTTCACTCTGAAATTCTTTGAACTTTTCAAATGTTTCAGACTTGTGTTTCATCAAGTAGATATACACATATCTGCTCAAATCATCTGTGAAGGTCAGAAAACAATGATACCCGCCGTGAGCCTCAACACTCATTGGACCACATACATCAGTATGTATTATTTCCAACAAGTCTGTTGCTCGCTCCATTGTTCCGGAGAACGGAGTCTTAGTCATCTTGCCCATGAGGCATGGTTCGCAAGCATCAAATGATTCATAATCAAGTGATTCCAAAAGCCCATCAACATGGATTTTCTTCATGCGCTTTACACCAATATGACCTAAACGGCAGTGCCACAAATAAGTTGCACTATCATTATTAACTTTGCCTCTTTTGGCTTCAATATTATGAATATGTGTATCACTATGATCGAGATTCAATATTCACCTTGGGTGTATGACCATTGAAGGTTTTATTCATGTAAACATAACAACAATTATTCTCTGACTTTAAATGAATAACTGTTTTGCAATAAACATGATCAAATCATATTCATGCTTAACGCAAACACCAAATAACATTTATTTAGGTTCAACACTAATCCCGAAAGTATAGGGAGTGTGCGATGATGATCATATCAATCTTGGACCACTTCCAACACACATCGTCACTTCACCCTTAACTAGTCTCTGTTCATTCTGCAACTCCCATTTTGAGTTACTAATCTTAGCAACTGAACTAGTATCAAATATTGAGGGGTTGCTATAAACACTAGTAAAGTACACATCATGTATATCAAATATACCTTTGTTTACTTTGCCATCCTTCTTATCCGCCAAATACTTGGGGCAGTTCTGCTTCCAGTGACCAGTCCCTTTGTAGTAGAAGCACTTAGTCTCAGGCTTAGGTCCAGACTTGGGCTTCTTCACTTGAGCAGCAACTTGCTTGCCGTTCTTCTTAAAGTTCCCCTTCTTCCCTTTGCCCTTTTCTTGAAACTAGTGGTCTTGTCAACCATCAACACTTGATGTTTTTCTTGATTTCTACCTTCGTCGATTTCATCATCACGAAGAGCTTGAGAATCGTTTCCGTTATCCCTTGCATTTTATAGTTCATCACGAAGTTCTAGTAACTTGGTGATAGTGACTAGAGAACTCTGTCAATCACTATCTTATCTGGAAGATTAACTCCCACTTGATTCAAGTGATTGTAGTACTCAGACATTCTGAGCACATGCTCACTAGATGAGCAATTCTCCTCCATCTTGTAGGCAAAGTGCTTGCCAAAGGTCTCATACCTTTCGACATGGGCATGAGTCTGAAATATTAATTTCAACTCTTGGAACATCTCATATGCTCCGTGGCGTTCAATACGTCTTTGAAGCCCCGATTCTAAGCCGTAAAGCATGGTGCACTAAACTATCAAGTAGTCATCATATCGAGCTTGCCAAACTTCATAATGTCTGCATCTGCTCCTGCAATTGGTCTGTCACCTAGCGGTGCATCAAGGACATAATTCCTCTGTGCAGCAATGAGGATAATCCTCAGATCACGGATCCAATCCGCATCATTGCTACTAACATCTTTCAACTTAGTTTTCTCTAGGAACATATCAAAAATAAAATAGGGGAGCTAAACGCGAGCGATTGATCTACAACATAGATATGCAAATACTATCAGGACTAAGTTCATGATAAATTAAAGTTTAATTAATCATATTACTTAAGAAATCCCACTTAGATAAACATCCCTCTAATCATCTAAGTGATCACGTGATCCATATCAACTAAACCATGTCCGATCATCACGTGAGATGGAGTAGTTTTCAATGGTGAACATCACTATGTTGATCACATCTACTATATGATTCACGCTCGACCTTTCGGTCTCAGTGTTCCGACGCCATATCTGCATATGCTAGGCTCGTCAAGTTTAACCCGAGTATTCTGCGTGTGCAAAACTGGCTTGCACCCGTTGTATGTGAACGTAGAGCTCATCACACCCGATCATCATGTGGTGTCTCGGCACAAAGAACTGTCGCAACGGTGAATACTCAGGGAGAACACTTATACCATGAAATTTTAGTAAGGGATCATCTTATAAAGCTACCGCCGAACTAAGCAAAATAAGATGTATAAAAGATAAACATCACATGCAATCAAAATATGTGACATGATATGGCCATCATCATCTTATGCTTTTGATCTCCATCTCCAAAGTACTGTCATGATCTCCATTGTTACCGGCATGACACCATGATCTCCATCATCTTGATCTTTTATCAACGTGTCGTCACATGGTCGTCTCACCAGCTATTGCTTTTGCAACTATTGCTATCGTATAGCGATAAAGTAAAGCAATTACGTGACACTTGCATCTTATGCAATAAAGAGACAACCATAAGGCTCCTACCAGTTGCCGATAACTTCAACGAAACATGATCATCTCATACAACAATTTATATCTCATCACGTCTTGACCATATCATATCACAACATGCCCTGCAAAAACAAGTTAGACATCCTCTACTTTGTTGTTGCAAGTTTTACGTGGCTGCTACGGGCTGAGCAAGAACTGTTCTTACCTACGCATCAAAACCACAATGATTTTTCGTCAAGTATGTGCTGTTTTAACCTTCAACAAGGACCGGGCGTAGTCACACCCGATTCAACAAAAGTTGGAGAAACTGACACCCGCCAGCCACCTGTGTGCGAAGCATGTTGGTAGAACCAGTCTCGCGTAAGCGTACGCGTAATGTCGGTCTAGGTCGCTTCATCCAACAATACCGCCGAATCAAAGTATGACAAGCTGTTAAGCAGTATGACTATTATCGCCCACAACTCTTTGTGTTTTACTCGTGCATATAACATCTACGCATAGACCTGGCTCGGATGCCACTGTTGGGGAACGTAGTAATTTCAAAAAAATTCCTACGCACACGCAAGATCATGGTGATGCATAGCAACGAGAGGGGAGAGTGTTGTCCACGTACCCTCATAGACCGTAAGCGGAAGCGTTATGACAACGCGGTTGATGTAGTCGTACGTCTTCACGATCGACCAATCCTAGTACCGAACGCACGACACCTCCGCGATCTGCACACGTTTGGCTCGGTGACGTCCCACGAACTCATGATCCAGCAGAGTGTCGAGGGAGAGCTTCGTCAGCACGACGGCGTGATGATGGTGATGATGAAGCTACCGGCGCATGGCTTCACCTAAGCACTGCGACGATATGACCGAGGTGGATTATGGTGGAGGGGGGCACCGCACACGGCTAAGAGATCAATGATCAACTTGTGTGTCTATGGGGTGCCCCCTGGCCACGTATATAAAGGATGGAGGGCGGAGGAGGCCGACCCTCATAGGGCGCGCCTGAAGTGTGGAGTCCTACTAGGACTCCCTAGTCCTAGTAGGATTCCACCTCCCACATGGAATAGGAAAAAGGGAAGGGAGAAGGAGAAGGAAGGAAGGGGCGCCCCCTTTCCCTAGTCCAATTCGGACCAGTTCATGGGGAAGGGGCGCGGCCACCCTTGAGGCCTTTCTCTCCTTTCCCGTATGGCCCATTAAGGCCCAATACGAATTCCCGTAACTCTCCGGTACTCCGAAAAATACCCGAATCACTCGGAACCTTTCCGATGTCCGAATATAGCCTTCCAATATATCGATCTTTACGTCTCGACCATTTCGAGACTCCTCGTCATGTCCTCGATGTCATCTGAGATTCCGAACAAACTTCGGTCATCAAATCACATAACTCATAATACAAATTGTCACAGAACGTTAAGCGTGCGGACCCTACGGGTTTGAGAACTATGTAGACATGACCAAGACTCATCTCCGGCCAATAACCAATAACGGAACCTGGATGCTCATATTGGTTCCTACATATTCTACGAACATCTTTATCGGTCAAACCGCATAACAACATACGTTGTTCCCTTTGTCATCGGTATGTTATTTCCCCGAGATTCGATCGTCGGTATCTCAATACCTAGTTCAATCTCGTTACCGGTAAGTCTCTTTACTCGTTCTGTAATACTTCATCCCGCAACTAACTCATTAGTCACATTGCTTGCAAGGCTTATAGTGATGAGCATTACCGAGAGGGCCCAGAGATACCTCTCCGATACACGGAGTGACAAATCCTAATCTCGATCTATGCCAACCCAACAAACACCTTCGGAGACACATGTAGAGCATCTTTATAATCACCCAGTTATGTTGTGATGTTTGATAGCACACAAAGTGTTCCTCCGGTATTCGGGAGTTGCATAATCTCATAGTCTGAGGAACATGTATAAGTCATGAAGAAAGCAGTAGCAATGAAGCTGTAACGATCATAATGCTAAGCTAATGAATGGGTCTTGTCCATCACATCATTCTCCTAATGATGTGATCCCGTTCATCAAATGACAACACATGTCTATGGTTAGGAAACATAACCATCTTTGATAAACGAGCTAGTCAAGTAGAGGCATACTAGGGACACTTTGTTTTGTCTATGTATTCACACATGTACTAAGTTTCCGGTTAATACAATTCTAGCATGAATAATAAACATTTATCATGAAATAAGGAAATAAATAATAACTTTATTATTGCCTCTTGGGCATATTTCCTTCAGAGCCTATGGTACGTCGACACATGGCTCAACCCAACAGTGGACCGTTTAGGTTAAAAGGTCGGGCCTGTCAAAATAAGTGGGCCGGCCCATTAGCGGCCTACTTGAGTCGGGCTCATTCACAAGCACGGCCCATACAAGTTACACAGAATGGGCCCATCAAAGGCCCATTCTAGATTTGACAATTTTCAGCCCATCGTCAGTTCCAGCCTGTTAACGGCCCGCTACGTCTTTGGGCCCGATTATGGACCGACCTTCTTTCGGCCTGTTAGTAGCCCATTGTCACTTCCAGCCCGTTAACGGCCTGGTACGTCTTTCGGCCTTTTCTCGACCCATTCTGCAGTTGGGCCAACTTCTAGCCCGTTGTGACTTTCGGCCTTTCCTCGGCCCATTCAGTAAATGGGCCAATTTCTAGCCCATTTTGTATTTCAGCCTGTTAACGGCCCGCACAACAGTTGGGCCTTTGACGGTGCAACCTGATTTTGGGTCCGTTAGCGGCCCACGTTCCGCAGGGCACAATTTCAGTCCGACGCGAATTTTGGCTGGTTGAAAGCCTAGTTCGCAAATTGGGCCTCATATGTCCCAAAACACTTTCGGCCTCTTACTGGCCCGTCAAGTAAAAGGGCCGAGACAAAATTGACATTTATTTCGGCCTGCTAGAGGCCCGCGGGTCATTTCCATTTATACGGCCCTATCGAGCTTTTGGCTGTTAACGGCCCGCTAAGAGCCGTTGTTACGGTGGGCCACATCGTTTGGGATCCACTAAATATTAAGTTGACCAGCCCAATTAAGGCCCACTTTGACTACACATGTTTGTTCGTTCGGATGGCGTCCAGGTAATGTTTGGGCGTGTTGGCCCCCATTTCAACGATATAGTATATACAAAGGATTATCCTACTCTATACTATCGCCTCTTAAAAACCTACACTATACAATAAAGAGACTAAGGCATAGAAACAAAGAATAATCCTACACTATACAATAAAGAAATTACATCAGATTATACCCACTAGGCATTATAGTTCGGCACCAGTGATAACAAAGCGTACACAAACATCAAATTAGATACACTGGGCAAATAAAGGTCATACATCATGGACACACATCAACAGAGCTTACCATTTGAACTATAATCTCTTCAGAAAATAGGATTGTCCCGATTCAGATAACACAAATTTCAGTCTGCAAAACCTCCAATTCCTTTGTGGTTACCTCAGTGTCTTGTTTCATTTTTTTGACTCCCGCATCTAATACCTGCAACTCCAGTCTCAACATGTTGATTACATGTTGAGAATCATGTACATGTTGTCTTGCCACCTCTAGTTGATGCTCGCGAACATCAACACATTCCAATTTCAATCTATAATCATTTGGTAACGGCCATGCCACACTGCTCTCAGATCTTTGTGTGATGCCACTTCATCCTGAAATGTTTTTGTAAGTACACATGACTAGGGCAAAAATATAGCTACAACAGTGAAGTAAGCAAGACAAACTATTTTGTACATGGCAAAACAGGACTAACAATAATGTTATACGTCACGAGGCATAAGCAGGTGATATTTAAAAATTATAAAAATGGTAGTCTATGCAGACCGCATACAGAAATCTCTCTTATCTCACCAGAGGAACATGATGTTGGGGCCAAATCCAAAACACAAACAGGTTGCAAATTTAGACCACACGCAGCTACGTACTGAACATTATATATATATATATATATATATATATATATATATATATATATATATATATCTTGCGTATAAGTAAGCAAGCAGTTGGCCATTCTGTAGCTCAATTAAGGTCTTAGGGAGCATAATGAACAGCAGAGAGATTCATACAAATCTACTACAGCAAACAAAACTATGCACTCATTAGCCTTGTATAAACTAGATTGTGAGCCTCATGCACTAATAGTTGGTTAATAGACTTCAAAGCTTCAGGCACACTTCGCTAGAGTAATTAAAAGGTAAGGCCTTTAATTATGTCAACTAATAGTTATACAAGTACCCAACACCAGTCATCATTGTTTGGGCATCTCATTAACTGAGAACGAATAAAGCAATTGAAAAGAGCAATTTAACTACGCCTGAAACAAACAAGCAATTGAACTGTTGAGTTGGCAGCATGCATACATGCACGCCTCAATAACATCCATGGCCTAACTACACTTACTATATAAAGGAACAAGTAATGTAATATTGTTTGCCCCCTATGAAGTATCTCGACTAGTATGTAATCAAGATCCTAGTAATGATAGGGAGGCTAATGATGTGAATATGCGCTTGGTTATGACATTTATGACATCGACAACTCTACCATAGCGGGAAGCAGTTTCACACCGTTCACTACTATAAGATGTTTGAGATATTTAAAAGTAGACTACATCCATAATGAGTGAATAGACACATTAAAATGTGTTTACATACATGTGATTTACAAAAAAGTTAGAACATCATATAGTAGTGAGCGAAGGGGGTTTTAATCAATGGCCCAATGACTGGGTTACACGTGAAGAACCCTACGCAAGCACAATGTCAGACAAATAGGATGTCCTGGTAATTGTAATACAGTGACTTACCATAACTGGTTGAACAGGCTCAGCGCTGCTCCTCCTTCTCTTGCAAGGCTCCTTCCTAACATCTTGTACTTGGAAATCCTCAATCTTATCTTCATTGCACCCCCTCTACAAGGTGACAGAAACTAGTTACTGGTCTCCTTGGAAGATAAATATGCATACTTTCCAGTCTGTGAAGAACACAAAAGGATGAGTTTATAACAAAACAACACCACATAATGAAACATGCCACATCTCTTGCACACAATGGAACGAGCATTTACTATGTGTGCACTGTGTAAAAACTAGGCATACCTTCGAACTGGATCTCTAGGTACTCTTGGAGAGCCTAATTTAGTGTACAACCAAACCTTTATGTCCTATGAGTTATACAAGCCCCCACTACAGCAGCCATTAGTGTTTAAATTGTTGACAAGCTCTGTTAGGTCAAGAACAACAAGTAATCAAAGCAAATAGTCCTAGTATGGCTGGCTTATACAAACAAGCAATTGAACAGATGTGTGAGCAAATCTTGCACAACACTGAATTACATTTCAAGAAAAGAAGCATAGAAGGAGGCTTAAAGACCATCACTTGACTGACCAGATTTAAGGGGCATTTCAACATCATGTGCAACGTATGAACTAACATGTGCATTTCATTATAGAGTCTGAAATATGCAATGTTTATAGTTCATACAATTGTGAAATATGCAGTGTTTATAGGTCATACAATTGTGAAATATGCATTACGTCAACTAATAGAATCTGAAATATGCATATGAAATATGCATTATGTCAACTAATAGTTATGCAACGTATGAACTAACATATACATTTCACTTTATATCTCCAACGATTATATGTCGCGCAATTGTGCTCACTTACTATGTGCTGGCTCTCGAGTTGAGGTAAGCATGTGCACGCTGAGAAAACACCTCGTAGTCTTCGTCGAAGGCACCGAGGGTGGCCTCAAGAAAATGCCACAAACTTTTGTTTAAAGCAGCCAACCGCGTCGCAGCGTCGGTGCGCGAGGCGTCGACGGTGGCCTCTGCGGCGAGGTGCTCCTCCAAGATCTGGGGGTCAGCACAAATGGCAGCCATCGCGACCTCATTCGCGTGTGCGGCCGCGATTTGCTTCTCCGCTGCCAAATGCTCCTTGAGCTCCTGGCTATACTGCGTGCACCATGGCTTAGGGCGACGCTTATTTGGTGGAGGGGTCGGTGATTTGGGTGGAAGGTGTCGCGCCGGCGGTCGGGGCATGTGGGATGTGGAAGGAGGATGGGGGTGAGGTGTGGATTACGTGCCTGGATAGACGAGGCCGAGCAGCGTGAGGGAGGGTCGCCGGCGAGGAGGCGGCGCTGCAAGCAAGGAGTGAAGGTTTCAACTTGGAAAGGAAGGCGGAAACATGGGAAATGTGGCTTTTGGTAAGAGGGAGGGGGCGGGGAGGTAGATATTTTTGCGGAAGCCGAAAATTTTGAATCGGTGCAGCGAAAAAACTGGCTCGCAAAGTGTCATCAGACACGGTCCCTTATTCAGCACTGTGTACGATATGTGAACATCACAAATGATTCATATAGCTTAACCCGTGTGTGATGAGTTTGAACGTGCAAGTTTTGGTTCGAATTTCCCTGGTTACGGTATTCATCATCGTCATTGCATAATTTGGTACACAAAGGAGACTACAGCACACCCACACTTCTTAATCGAGCAAGTTCAGCAATTAAACAGAGCTAGCTGACCTAAACATTACTCTAACAAATTAAAGACCGACGCTCTTAATTAAACAAAACAAAGAGTACTACTACGGCTGGTGCTCATCGATCTCCGCCGCCTCCTCCATGTCCAGCTCGCGCCCGACACTCTCCTGGGGAAGGGGCTCCATGGCATTCATCGCACCATACTCGGCAAGCATCTCGCAATCCGTGTTCACCATCCCTTTGGAAAAGGTCGCCACGAGTTAGGCGTGGGCGTCCACAATCTGCGCTTGGACGGGCTCCATCGTGGCAAGGTATGCGGCGGAGGAACAGACGGCTGCTCGAACGCTCTCGGCGATTGCCAACTCTTCGGCCGTGGGTTGCCGACCGTTGTCGGACAAGCTTCATTCAATTTGTGTGGTGACCGCCATGAGCTGGGTGTGGGCGGCCTCGACATGGTCATGGGCGGCCTCCATCAGGGCTAAGGCCACCGCTGCGGAATGGACAACTGTTGTGCCGCTCTCGCCAGTTGCTATCCCCGAGGCAGATATTGTTGCCGCCACCTGAGAAGCAACAACGACCGTTTGGGCTGCCTTGGCCGCCCGGTCACAGATTGCGGTGGCGCTCATGCACCTTCTTAGCATGCGCACGGCGGCCGCGGCCGCGCTCTCGTCGTAGTGGGATCATGACGTGGGTCCACGTCCCCATCTTTCACCGGCGACGATTGAACAGTGAAATGATATTTGGGGAGCAAGCTAGTGTGCTTGACACGCCGGCTGTGGACTGTAGCCGACGCACCTTCTTGCGTAAGCCTGATAATAAACTGTGTGCGATCTACTTGATTTTTCATCTTGATTTGAATTACATAATGGGGTCACATCGGCAATGGAGGGTGTTTGAATTGCTAGAACTTTTATCTGCAGTGAACATGCAACTATAGGTGTGTCGTAAAAAAATTGGAATTATTCAGGGTTCGTTTGGACATTTTATACATTAACTTGGTTTTCTAGCCATTTCAGGTGCACAATTCAAAATTAAACTACATGCACATGCTCCGGTGCACCAACATGGGTTGTAAAATCATATATGTGTCCATGGGTTTATGCTTATGTCCCATGCAAGAAATGGGGATGAATTTCGAACACCACAACACCGTGGCTCTCCGGCAAACATTGAGGTACTTGCTGTTGTAATTCTAGTAAATCCAAAATGCTGAAATTCATGAACCTTCACTACAAAAAAGACAGATCCGTGACATTTTGGGCCGAACGATTTTTTTCTGTCATGCTTATGACACTTCTATGATGATAATTGTGAAAAAACCCGGTATCATCATAGATGTGGTGGGCTCCTACTTCTATGACAAAAAATCATGTCAGAAAATGGGCTTTTTGTCTTGGGTGGGCTGGAGACGCAGCTACATGACATTGTTTGGGTCGTCCATGACGAAAAAAACCGTGGTAGAAGCGAGGGCGAGGAAAATATCGAGGAGTTCCCGGTTACTGTGGGTGGTCGGGGCCGAGCGATGCACGGAGGGATTGTGCGTTTCTCTCATACACGAACGCGCGTGGGTGCGAGGCGTTGGGCTCTAACTGAACCCGAGCGAGGCGTACGCCTACTGAACCCGAGCGATCGATCGATCCCTGGCTGTTAACTGAACCCGATCGAGCAATTCCTTCGCTACTGCTGCTAACTGAAGCTGATCGAACCTGCTGCCTCTTGATGAACAGTGAGCGTTGTTGGGGGTTGGATGAATAGTTCCCGGTGGGGGTTGGATGAACAGGACCCCGTGGTAGTAGTGGCCATTGTCGCTGGATGAACAGGACCTCGATCGAGCCAGTTGGGGTGGATGAAGAGGACTCCGTGGAGGGCTGGTTGAATAGTAGCCGGTGGAGGGTTGGATGAACAGTAGCCCGTGGAGGGCTGGTTGAACAGTAGCCGGTGGAGGCTGGATGAATAGGAGCTTGTGGATGAACAGTAGCTGGTGGAGGCAGGAGGGAGACCCAGTGGATGAACAGTCACAGGTGGAGGTTGGAGGAGGTCGACGGTGGATGAACAGTAGCCCATTGAGACTGGAGCGAGGCAGTAGATGGTGGATGAATAGTATCCTGCAGAGTCTCGTTTTGCGGTATGCCACACCCCTCCCGATCAACAGGACCCCCGTTTCGACCGTAGGAGGTCGAAGAGAAGTCTGTTTCCTCTGCTTTGCGGTACGCCCCTCCCGATCAACAGGACCCCGTTTCCATCGTAGGAGGTCGAAGAGAAGTCCGTTTCCTCCGTTTTGCGGTACGCCAGACCCCTCCCGGTGAACAGGATCCCGTTTCGATCGTAGGCGGTCGAACATAAGGCCGTTTCCTCCGTTCTGCGGTACGCCAGGCCTCGTTTCGGCTGTTCCATCCAAGCCGGTCGACTCCCGATGAACAGGACGCATTCCGTTGCCTCCCGATGAACACGACGCAATTTCTCCGTTTTGACCCAGCCGGTTGGCTGCCGATGAACAGCATGCCGTCGCTGCTCTCCGCTGCCTCTCCATGTACATGAGCCCTGGTCATACGTATGCACGAGCAAGCGTTCGAGACCCCACCCGTATGTACGTACGTGGCCGTATTTACTTTCTTGCACCCTGGCTGTATGTACGTGTACACGATATAGACGTGATTGCGTCACATGCTACGTCCGCGGCTCTACTACGACACGTGCCCTTCCTTGCTCGGCCACGGTTCATCGCTGCAGCCTGCAGACAGACTGATCGACCAGTATGTACGTACACGTTCGCGATCAGATAGACAACCCTACGTACGGTTCGGCCGGGTGGGTCCCAGCTGTCAGGGAGGTAAGGAGGCACTTCCTTGCATGCGAAGATATAGCTGGTGGGTCCCAGCTGTCAGGGGGAGAATCATATTTTTTGCCCGTAATATGGACGCACTTCCTTGCGTGTGAAGATGTAGCTGGTGGGTCCCAGCAGTCAGGGGGAAAATGTTTTTTTTTTGCGAAATACAGTGGCCCGTTCGGTGGGTCCCTATTGTCAGGTGGAGGAGTCATTATTTTGTGCGTAATAAGGAGGCACTTCCTTACTGCGGCCATGGACCCAGCTATCAGCCTCTCCACGTACAGTACTCTTCCGATGGAAGTCGTTCCTTGACCAGATTGACCACGCCGCGCCGAGAGCACCAAGGCGGTAGACGACCGCGAGGCCTAGGAAGGGGACGACGCGGAGCCGGGGAAGACGCGGCAGTGGATGCCCACGCGGAGAGGAGTACGCGGGTTGAGTGGTTCGGCTGTGGTGTAAGGCTACCGTCACCGCAGAATAACAGGGGTTGTGGGTGAGTAGAGGGATGGCCTGGCTAGAGGTTGGAGTAGGGTTGGGTGGTCAGGCCTGCGTGGTAGCAGAGCCGGCCACGGGAGGCAGGAGCTGGCGGCACAACCTGTGCTGGTTTGGGCGGCTGGAGCAAGAAGACCAGAGGTTGAAGAAGCACTACAGCTGTTGGATGGACATCGTACGGTCACTGGAGCTAGAATCGTTCATATTGACTAAGTTGACAAAGCCCTCCGTCAGCGTCAACTTAGTGCCCGTTCGGAACCCCTCCGCTCCACAACTCTGCCATAGAGCGGAGCAGGCTGTAGTTCAAATTTCTAGAGCGGTGGAATAGGTGCTCCGCCAGATTCGTGGAGCTGGTGGATTACCAAACAGGCCCTTAGTAGGCCCACAAGTCAGCCTCCCACTATGGTGGGTCCCAGCTAGCAGGGGGTATCATTTTTTGTGCGTAATAAGGAGGCACTTCCTTGCGTGCGAACATATAGCTGGTGGGTCCGAGCTATCAGCGGGAGGAACATTTTTTTTCACGAAATACAGAGGCCCTTCCGGTGGGTCCCAGCTGTCAGGTGGAGGAATCATTATTTTGCGTGTAATAAGGAGGCACTTCCTTACGTGCGGCCATGGACCCAGCTGTCAGCCTCTCCACGTACAGTCCTCTTCCGATGGATGTCGTTCCTTGACCACGTTGACCACGCCGCCGGGAGCACCGGGGTGGTGGACGACGGCGAGGCCCTAGACTGGAACGACCCAGAGAAGCCCCACTGTTTTCGTGCAATAAGGAGGCACTTGTTGTGTGGGTCCCTACTATCAGCCTCTCCACTTACATCCCTCTTACGATGGCTGTTGTTTGTTGACCATGTTGACCACGCCACACCGAGAGCACAAACGCGGTGGACGAGGGCGAGGCCCAGGAAGGGAACAACACGGAGCCGGCGAAGCCACAACAGTGGATGCCCACGCTGAGGGGAGTACGAAGGCTAACTGGTCGGCTGTGGGGTGAGCCTGACGTCGCCGGAAAATAATAGGATGTGCGGGTGGGTAGAGGGATGTCCTGGCGGCAGCACAACCGGCCACGGGAGGAGGGAGTAGGTAGTCCCGCCTGCGCTGGTTTGGGCGGCTAGAGCAGGAAGATCAAAGATTGAAGAAGCAAGACAGCCGTTGGATGGACATCCAACAGTCACTGCTATGTGTTGACTAAGTTGACAAAGCCTTGCGTACGCGTCAATTTTTTTTAGGACAGCGTCATCGTCAACCTAGCAGGCCTAGAAGCCAGCCTCCAAATCTGTGGAAAACAGCATACAACCCATTAGCCATTATTTTCAATAATTTACAGCCCATTTGCTAAATCTTAAGGATATTTTGAAGCCCATATTCTTTTTATTAGCATTACAGACCATATTCTGGGCACCGCTAAAAAATTCAACAAAATTTTGCATATTTCGGTGGGGTCAAAACTCTTTTAATCACGAAATTTCGAGTCACGTTAAAAATAATTTTTAAAAACTTATATCAAAATAAAATTAAAAAAAGTTCTCCGCAAAAAAATGAATGAAATTTAAAATCTTGACTAGCAAGATGCCCATGCATTGCACAAAACATTAAGATGCATTTGTATGAGTAGTTTATCTTGTGGGAGAAAAGGATGAATGAGGGAAGGCCTTATTTGCAAATGTGGAGAGGAGTGCGGGTAAATTGTCATAGTTTCCTTCCTATCCGTTACATATGGATCAGGCGGCCTATATTGCAGGATGGCAGGCACACCATCATCACCAACTCTGCTTTTTGTAAGAGTAGATAAATCCTGAAAAAACGAGATTTGAATGTAATTGCCGGTTGGCTTTGGTTTAAAAATTACAGCCCATTTCTTACTACTTATAGCCCATTTTCTGGGGAAGCCCATTTCTTACTACTTACATCGCTCCTCGTCTTGAAAGATTTGCAGCCCAGCAGGGCTGAGAAAAGCAAGTAGGCCTCGGTTGTGTATTCTCCAAAAAAATGGGCTAGCCATTTTCAGAAAGAAAAAAGATATCAACTGGGCTCATCATGTGCTTAAATAAAAGCGTAAGAGTGGGCTAGACGGGCCACAGCCCCCGCACAGCGCGCATTTGAGCTCCGTCTCTAAAACTAAAAAACAACTGGGTGAGCTGCTCGGTCCCTGGTGTTATCCGTTCGCTGTGTAATTTTCTCGTTTATTGACTACATTCACAATGGCGTGGGACCTAGTTGTCAAACAATTAGGAGGAAGTATTTTTTGGCTTATAATAACGAGGCACCTACTTGCGTAATGCAATGACCCTGGTGGGTCCCTACTGTCAGCCTCTCCACGTGTAGTCATCTTCTGATTCCTCTCGGTTGTTGACCATGTTGACAACGCTAGACGGCGGCAGGCACAGCGAGCGAACCAAGGCGGAGAACGACGGCGAGGCTTCAGATGGGAATGGACAGGAGCCATGGAAGATGCGCAGTGTAGTGGCAGGCGGAGGAGACTACGAGGGCAACAACATGTAACTCAAGTTTACAAATGGTACAAAAAGCCCAAGGATTAATTGTTCATCAAATTTAGACAAAACCCAGATTGAACATGGCAATAACATCTAACCCAACCCCTATTTTTTGCAGTCACAAACAAATGGATCGGTCTGATCCATAAAATCAACATCCTGTGCAAAAAAAATTATTGGAGGATGACTACAAGTTGTTGTAAATAGAAGCCGAGCGCGTTCAGAAGCCCATTTGTCCACCTAAAACTTCTTTTTTTGCTGTTCAACATGTCCTTCCATGAGAAATCTCTTGTTGAAAAACTTAAGCCTCATGGACAATAGTAACCTCGCATTCAACAGGAAGAATGTGACAAAGCTTCTGTTTGCCTGGTTGGATGCATATCCTTCCATCGTTATTGTCCTCAAACGAATTCATGAGAACTGAGAAAATCCTGGTGCTTATTACGCCACCTATTGGTTATATGTTTTTCTCCATGTGTTAGTGCCTAAGTAGACATGAAGATTGAAAACAGTTAAGGTCTGAAAAAAGAGTATGTCGAAAGAGCGACAGCTGAACGGTTAATTCTAGTACAATATATACGGGCTTTCAATGTGCATGAAAACATCACATTTATATATAAATTCTCCAGACATCAAAAGCATCAAAGCAAGCCAATGATTATGTTCAAATCATAACTAAACATTCCGATATATAAGATCTTGTCAGAATCTAGCAGCATTGATAGGCTATCCATGGACGAACTCTTCATTGAGCATATAACATAATATTAGTACCCAAAGTGTACTCCAAGATGATATAAAACTTATGCGCACAAATGAAAAATGAAGCTTATGATTACAAATGTGTAGATGATAATATACGGTACCTGAAAAAGTGAGGATCCAAACACCAACTTGTCGTGATCATTACATGGATCACGAATTACACCCAAGGTCTATAACAATAATGAAGGTTTATAACAATAATGAAGGAGCAACCTTTGAAGTGAAGGGGCATCTTCGATGATGAGCTGCTGTCCTTCAAAACAAATTCCAATGCTTTTAAGGTGAGGCGACTTTATTTGGAGACAACTGATAGGGATTTCTATTCCGAAAACAATCAGCAGGCGCTCCAGGGCAGGGAAACTAGAGTGGATGATGCTGTGCAGTGAGGCCTCCGATAGATAAACTACCACAAGCGAAAGTTTTTTTAGCAGTGGGAGTCGAAGCATTTGTACTAGATCGTCTGGTAGATGGAACCGGGCGAAGCTGGCGGTGTGGAGAGAGGAGGAAAACCATGAGATGGACAATGGAGGTGTGGGCACAAATTCTTTGTGTTCGGTACGTGGTATGAAACTTTCGTGGTGATGGTAGAACTCAAGCTGCTGGAGTTTTTTGAATTCAAGGGATGTCAGCCAAGCGTCCACCATGTAGGGTATGGACAGCAGGTAGCGTGTCGGGATGCAGAGGCATTGAACGGGGCCCTACTGGTGAGAGGAGACGATGGCTCTTAGGAGATCAAATTCAGGAAGCATAGATATCTAACGACAGTTGAGATTGAGGGGCACGGTGCGCCATAGAGGGCGCCACCGAGTTGAGAGGACTTGTGTGCGGCAGCAATCCTTGGTGGGGAGAAGCGAGATGATCTCCCCAACGATGTCGTCCGGGAGATCGCTGATGCGGTCCACCGGAGATTCTACTGGTTCCTCAGATCCGGGTGGGGGGTGTCGGTGTCAAAACCAGCGGACCTCAGGTAGGGGGTCCCGAACTGTGCGTCTTAGGATTGATGGTAACAGGAGACACGGACAGAATGTTTTAGCCAGGTTCGGGCCCTCTTGATGGAGGTAACACCCTACTTCCTACTTGATTATCTTGGATGAATATGGGGTTACAAGAGTTGATCTACCTCGAGATCATAATGGCTAAACCCTAGAAGTCTAGCCTGTATGATTATGATTCTAATTGCCCCTACGGACTAAACCCTCTGGTTTATATAGACACGGAGGGACCTAGGGTTATACGTAGTCGGTTTACAGAGGAAGGAATCTTCATATCCGAACGCTAAGCTTGCCTTCCACGCAAAGGAGAGTCCCATCCGGACATGGGAGGAAGTCTTCTGTCTTGTATCTTCATGGCCCATTAGTTCGGCCCACATCACATAGCCCGGACGCCCGAGGACCCCTTAATCCAGGACTCCCTGAGTAGCCCCTGAACCAGGCTTCAATGACGATGTGTCCGGCGCGCAGATTGTCTTCGGCATTGCAAGGCGGGTTCCTCCTCCGAATACTTTAAAGTAGTCCCCGAACACAGAAAATGTGCCCGACTCTGCAAAACAAGCTCCACACACAGCCGCGAAGAATATAATATTTAACAAGTCCCATCTACTGACATCTTTTGTAGCGAGACGTTTTATCCCTACCCGATCATCATTTCGAACCATTTTTCAGCCTCCCACTCCATATTTCAAGACGCAGTTTTCATTGGCATGTCTTGTCGAAGCACAGATCATGTCCCCTTATCGCGGGATTCTCATTAAAATGGGCGTGGGTAATCCAACCGTGCCATCCGCACGACCCTTGGGGAATAGGCGAGTTTTAAGGCAAGTGGGGAGGCGCTTGATGTTCGCTGCCTTTATAAGAGGATAAGGATCCACTCTTTCACCCACACCTTCTTCCTCTCTGCCTATCCGCTCTCGAGCTCTAGCGCCCAAGCTTCCATCCTTTCCGCCTCAAAAAGCACTCCGACCATGTCTGGATCTGGAGCGCAGGGCAAGTGGATGACTTCCTCCATCACGGAGAAGGACATCTCGAAGCTCCGGGAGGCGGGGTACTTGGCCCAGGAAATCGCCCATCGGCTTTCAGCCAAGGGGCAGATCGTCCCCACCCCGGAGCCCCATGAGAGGGTGGTATTCATTTCCCACTTCGTCCGCGGGTTAGGGTTTCCTCTCCACCCCTTCGTCCGTGGACTCATGTTCTACTATGGGCTAGAATTCCACGATCTAGCCCCAAATTCTTTCCTCAACATCTCGGCATTCATTGTCGTGTGCGAGGCCTTCCTCCGCATCCCACCCCACTTCGGATTGTGGCTAAAGATCTTCAATGTGAAGCCGAAGGTGGTGGGTAGTCAACACGCAGAGTGCGGAGGCGCTATGGTGAGCAAGTTGTCCAACGTCACATGGCCCAAAGGCACCTTCGTGGAGACCGTCAAAGGGTGGCAACAGCAGTGGTTCTACGTCACAGAGCCTCGTGACGCCACCTGGGCTGCGGCTCCCGAATTCAAGTCCGGGCCCCCGATGCGGCTCACCTCCTGGCTAGAGAAGGGCCTAGACTGGGCTTCGTCGGACGAGGTGACAGCGCTGCAGACGCGCATTAAGAGCATGGTGGACAAGAACATTAAGCTTGTCAACGTGATCCAGGTGATGCTTTTTCTCCAGATCCTTCCTTGCCAAAGCCGGACTTGCCATTTGTGGGAGTTCGATCCGGCCAAGCACCAGACCTTGCAACAGTTCTTCGGTGCTACACACGAAGGCATCTGGAAGGTGCTTTTTAAGGCCAATGAGACATGGCCGAAGACGACCAAGGACCGTGGGTACAATCTGACCCATCCATCCAGTCCGGTAAGTTTTTCGTATTTCCAGGTGTATACTATACCTATGCATTTCATGGAAGATGTCTAAGCTTCTCCATTTATCTTTTCAGGGCTAGACAAAGAAGGTGGAGTGGATCTAGTGTCCGGCTCCATTGCCCGAGAGCCCAGCTATCCCACTTCTGATGAAGATGCTGGTTCCGGCGCCCTACCAGGCGCCGGAGAAGAAGGCCAAGAAGAAGGGCCAGGCGGGAAGAAGCGGCCTTCACCGTAAAGGCACTTCGGACGTGACGTACGAAGACGCCGAAACCCACTCCTCCCCCGCCGCCGAGGATGACAAGGAGGAGGAGGAAAGCAACTCTCCCCCCGAGGGGGGAAGGAAGAAAAGGGCGGCCTCCACGGTTCTAGAGGCAGAGGCGTCCAAGAAGGGAGGGTCTCCCTTGCGGATGACTCCGCGTTGGACACCGATAGCAGCTTCGAGTGGCGTCCCAGGGAGAAGTCCCTGGCCGAATCGTAAGTACTCAAGGGCACTTATAAACATATATATCCAGCTTCTTTACTTCGTGGTTTTAATATGTTAAATCATGTGCGGCAGTCCGGCTCACGCCCGCCCCCAGCGATCCTCATCCTCGGGGAATTCGCTGGATCCAAATGTGATGGACAGCGGGTCACTTTCGGTGGCCTCCTCTCCTAAGGCCACGGACGATGCCGAGGTTTTGTCACGAAGGACCTTCCCAGGTTAGGGAGAGGTGCATGAGGCCGTCAGGGTGGCGCCAGAGGGTGATACCTCGGCCGCCGGACACATGGGGGAGCAGATCCCCCTGGAGACTGGCGATGGGGGCCATATCCAATTCGGCCCCCAGCCGAATACTATTCTGGAGGCCCATACGGCTCCGGAATCAGGTAGGTAGCCTCCTTCGAAAGAAGGAGGTGGACCTATTCCGCCGATGACCTCCGTCCATCCAGAGGCACCGAATACTCTACTGGAAGCACTGCAAAGTGCTTCCATTGTTGAGGAACACCGTATCCTTACGGGTACGATGGTTGAGAGGGTTCAGTCCGCTAAGATCGGACTGACTGAAGCCTGCACTAGCCTTCTAACATGCTTTGAGGTATGTCAAGCAATTACGCAAAAAGAATGCCGTAGTATAGACAGTAGCCCCTGAGACTCTGTCCGGTGTTCGAAAGGAAAGGCCGGACAGAGGATCGAATAATTTTCGCAGGAGACTTATCATATGTGTCTATGTGAATAAGCAGGTGTCGATGCTGGCTGCGACCTCCCATGCCGCTGAAGTCTCCAAACTAAAGCAGAGTCTGGAGCAGGCCAATGAAGAGCTCGGCCGTGTCAAGAAACAGCTAGAGGGCAAGCAAGGTATGCAATGGCCTATGCAGATCAAAAATGATATGAATTGTTTTTGTTCATCATATTATTATGATGTTTCGTAGGAGCTGCGGCCGAGGTGGAGTCCCTCAAGAACGCGCTGGCTGAGGCCCAGAAGAAGGCGGCGACGGAGTAGGCCGCCCGCGAAAAACACGAGGCAAGGGTCGGGGAGGTTAAGCAGGAGCTCCAGGATGCCGTAAAGAAATGTGAGTCCTTGGAGCGCAAGATTGTGGACCAAGAGTCCGAACTTTCTAAGGCCTGCCAAAGCGCACAAGAGGCCCGGGTTGAAGCCCGGGGCGCTCTCCGGGAAATCCAGGAGGCCAAGCAGATTGCGGTGGGTAAGGCCTTTATTATGCAGAGCAAATTTGTGAAGAAGAGGTACCTCTTACTGACCCGGATTTGGAGTTCTCCGGGAGCGTTTGCGGATCTGTCTCGTAGCGTTGCTGATGCTGCGGAGTTCTTCCGAGCCGAAGAGGGGAGCTCAATGGAGAAGCTGTTCTGGTCGCAATACCTTGCGCCAGAGCATCCGGTGCCCTTTAGCGACCAGCTGAAACAGCTGACCGAACTGCATAGGGTGGCCGAAGTGGCCATGAAGGATTTGATAATCCGTCTATGGCCTGCCGAAGCCATCCCAGCAGCTACTTCGGGCTCGTGAAGCGGCTGGTCGATGCCTGCCCTCGGCTTGATGCCATAAAGCGGTCGGTCTGCATCGAAGGTGCGCGGATGGCCTTCGCCCGTGTCAAGGTACAGTGGGCGAAGATGAACGTCGTCAAGCTTGCGACCAAGGGACCGCCCGCGGGCAAGGAGCATCGCACGCCCGAGCAGTATTTTGATGATGTCCTGGAGGGTCCCACATTGTGGAGGGCCAGTGAGCGAAGGACATTATCTTTGAATGAATACATTCATGTTATCCAGTCCTGTATTATGGAACAAAGCCTATATGTAATATATTGCTTGTTATTTTTTTGAAAAAATTTCCTCCTGTGCGGCCGTTTTATTAAATCCGAGAGTTGGCCAGTCGTCGGCTTCAGCCCCCACGTAGGTAGTACAGGGGTGTTCGGGTTGGAACCTAAACACTCTTGACCCAAGAGTTTGGTCCTTGAAGGAGGTGTTTAGCGCGGTGAACCAGGCAATCGGACTATGTGGCTTTATCACCCTCACTTAGCAATAGAAGTTTTATAATAGGGGTGTAGGAGCAGCCCCTAGTTAGTATTTGTTTATCCGAACTAGGGTGCTGTAGACACCTGATCGAGTGAAGGCCGATCCGTCGCATAATGCGGAAAAAATCACAAGAGATTTAAGTTTAGCCTCCGAATAGCTGACCAGCTCTCGCCGCATCATGACAGACAGTTTTCGGCTTTCTCTACTGAGGTGTTTATCCGGACAAACCAGAAACACAATCGCAGTAGTTCTCGCTTTACTACCCTAGCCGATAAGACGGAACGTAAGGTAGCAAGCACAGGAGCCGGGCAACCCAACTATTGACCAAAGACATGATTCGGAGCCGATGCATATAATGCTATATTCGGGGTGCCGAACTATACTGTAAAAAGTGTTCGGGCTTGTTGCCAACGTATGGAGCACAATGGAGCCCCTGGTGAGTTAAGTCGTACCAAAGTGTATGGGTGCAATCGATAAAAATAGTGAAATATAATGAAGGAGTAAGCCAGTGCCGCATAAGTTAGGCCGCAAACTGTTTCCATTATAATTTTATTGATACGTCCAAGCGTATTTGTACAAATAGTGCAATAAGCAACAGGGCTATTTAACATGCCGAGACCAAGGGGGAGCTGCATGCGGGTCCTGAAAACAGGTAAAGTGATCGTCAAGAAGACCATCTAAATATTCTACTGCACGTCTATGCAGCTTGTCGCCTTGGTACGTCCATCCTTCGAAAGGATCGATGATCAGGCCATCTTGAGGGGCCTGTGGAAAGGAAACCTAAAAAGGATGAAAAGAAAAGGGAAAGTATGTGTGCCCAGGTGAGGTCGAGCCGCATTGTGGACCATGATCGAGTTATGCCTCTGTCTTTGCCCATGGTATTTTGAGTGCGTAGTTATGTACGTGCGGTACGTATGCCGCCATTCGGTCAGGACTGAGACTGAGGCCGAATTGCTAGTCAAACTCATGACGAGCTGGACTGTCATGTTGCGGAGTAGTCCGGACTCGTTTAATAGTGTCCGGGGACCTGGCCGCTGAATTGATGTTCTGCTTGATCAGGCCGCCCTGTACTTCTGCTGCCAGGGTTGCGGTGTGCTCCTTGGTACGAAGGGAGCGTTCCATGTTTCCATTGACTGTAATGATGCTGCGTGGTCCAGGCATCTTGAGTTTGAGATAGGCATAGTGTGGCACCGCATTGAAGCGAGCAAATGCGGTTCGCCCGAGCAGTGCGTGATAGCCACTGCGGAAAGGGACGATGTCGAAGATTACGTCTTCGCTTCGGAAGTTGTCCGACGATCCAAAGAAGACTTCCAATGTGATTGAGCCCGTGCAGCGGGCCTCTACACCTGGTATTACTCCTTTAAAGTTAGTTTTTGTGGGCTTGATCCTTGACGGATCGATGCCCATCTTACGGACTGTGTCCTGATAGAGCAGGTTAAGGCTGCTGCCACCGTCCATGAGGACTCGCGTGAGGTGGAATCCATCAATGATTGGGTCGAGGACCAGTGCGGCTGA
The DNA here is from genome assembly GCF_018294505.1 of Triticum aestivum. Lineage (NCBI taxonomy): Eukaryota > Viridiplantae > Streptophyta > Magnoliopsida > Poales > Poaceae > Triticum > Triticum aestivum. The sequence goes on from NC_057802.1 coordinate 264,869,142, forward strand.
ACCGCCATGACGGATACTGGTCGGATGGTCCCTGCGATAGAAGGTGATCGGGCAGGATGACCATGGGTTGAATTTTGGGGCGAATGGCTCTATCGCATAGACGTCCCTGAGCGCGCGTTTGCGCTCCCTCTCGGGGATATGAGTGACGTATATTATGTTCACCGTTTTGACTTGGGGGGGGGGGGATTTCTTCTGTCCCCCTGTGCTCGGTGGACGGGGCTCCTCGTCATCCTCCTCACTTGGCGACCCCTTCTCCTTATTCTCGGTATTTAACTTACCGACCTGTTTAAAGACCCAACAGCTTCTGTTGGTATGATTGGCAGGTTTATCGGGGGTGCCGTGGATCTGACATGGTCGATCGAGGATTCGGTCCAAGCTGGATGAGCCCAGATTGTTTCTTTTGAATGGCTTCTTCCGCTGGCCGGACTTGGAGCCGCTGAATCCGGCGTTGACCGCCGTGTCATCGGTATTGTCACCGTTGCTTCGACGCTTGTGCCTGTTGCGTTGCGGCTTGCCGTTGTTATTTCTGGCTTCAGAGGTGCCAGGTTCACTTGCATTATTATTGCAGCGGTCTAGCCAACTATCTTTGCCCGCGCAAAAGCGGGTCATAAGTGCCGTGAGGGCTGCCATAGACTTCGGCTTCTCTTGGCCGAGGTGTCGGGCGAGCCATTCGTCACGGATGCTATGCTTAAAGGCCGCTAGGGCTTCGGCATCGGGACAGTCGATGATCTGGTTCTTCTTAGTTAGGAACCTAATCCAGAATTTCCTGGCCGACTCTCCTGGCTTTTGAACTATGTGACTTAAGTCATCGGCATCCGGAGGTCGGACGTATGTACCCTGGAAGTTGTCGCGGAAGGCGTCTTCCAGGTCCTCCCAGTTGCCAATGGAGTTTTCTGGCAGGCTGTTTAACCAATGCCGAGCTGGTCCTTTGAGTTTTAGCGGGAGGTATTTGATGGCATGAAGATCATCACCGCGAGCCATGTGAATATGGAGAAGAAAGTCCTCAATCCATACTGCGGGATCTGTTGTTCCATCATATGATTCGATATTCACGGGTTTAAACCCTTCTGGGAATTCGTGCTCCATTTCTTCGTCAGTGAAGTAGAGGGGGTGTGCGGCGCCTCTATATCGGGCCAAGTCGCGATGCAGTTCGGATGGAGTCTGTTTGCGGTTTTCGGCCTGGATGTGGTTATGCTTGTTGCGCCCGGCTAGATAGCCGTCCTCGCGCGTCGGGGCACGCCCCCGCGATCTGTAGATCGATCTGGTCTGACCTGCTCTATTTTCCAGGTCCTGCCGTAAGTCATACGTATATCCCCGAGCTGTTGTGTCTCTACCTTTACGGCGAGGTAGTGCGGGCTGGTGTTCGGCTTGAGCTGCCATCTTGTCACGGCCACATGGTGGTCGGTCCGCCGCGTTATGCGTTGATGGTACGGGCTCCAGCGCCTCGTCGTCGAATTGAGGTAGCAACTTATGCTTTGGGTAACTCTTGGTTGGGCGCTCGAGGCCGTATTCCTCGGCTGCCAGGACATTAGTCCACCTGTCGTTTTGCAGATCTTGGTCAGCTTGAAGCTGCTGTTGTTTGTTTTTCAGGCTGGTTGCAGTGACTATCAGCCGACGCTTAAAGCGCTCCTGCTCAAGGGGTTCCTCAGGCATGATAAAGTCTTCGTCGCCTAACAAAGGTGAGGGTGTCCCGATCTTTCGATGAGATGATAACTATCGATTTGGTGGAGACGACTTAGACGATCTGACTACAAACGTGCACGACGTTGCGCCTTAGCAATCACTAAACCAACTCCGAGAGGTTATTGACCATGCCAGAGCACGATCAACCTGACCACAAAGGTCTATTCCTACAAGCAATCAAAGAACAAGCAAGAATATGATAAAGCAATATGAATATTGTGAATATATATGAACTATTGATAATGGTGGGGATTCGTAAGCGGTCTTGGTCTGGTCGTTGAACACAAACGAAGTACACGAAGTTGCAATGGCTAACTTTTAACTAAACAAATCCCAAGGAAAAAAGCTACTAGATGGATCTACTTATATAGGAGCAAGGGGTGGCGGCCAAGGAGGTGGGAGGACGTCCCAAGGCAGCCTAAAACCAACCCTAGGTCGTACAAGGCTCATGGGCCCAAGTGGAGGTGATGCAACACCTTTGGACTTGTTGTTTGACTCGGATTCTGCTGCAGCGTCAGATTGTTTCGTCCATATCTCAACGCTCCGGACGAATTTAAAGGTGAATCCAATTGGGTTGGAAAGAGGACGAAATCTACTTTCCAACAAAGAAAGAATCACCCAATTCGGAGTCCGTATGAAAAAGTTGTTGGCGTTTTGAGTCAGGTATGTCTGTGCAGTCCGAATCTAAATCCAGAACGTGAGAGACTTGGACTCTATCTTCTCTTGGCCCAAAAGTGACGGGAGAGGGCTTTTTGAACAGAACCTAAACTTCTCCTTTTGCCTTATCTTCATATGTGGATTGTACAAATGTCCCATACACCTGCAATTAGACAAAATACGAAAGTGTGTGAAGTATTTTTGTTCTAGATAACATAAATAGATTATTGAATAGTTTGCACTAGAAATTACCTGACAAATATGCATGTATGCAATATTTTTGGTCGTATCCAAGGTAGTCATGTCCTCATCATCCTCCCCTTCTTGAAAACAAAGCCGTCCTCGGCGTTGCTTAATCTGAAACCTGGCTAACAAAAGAGACAAGGTGTACACGTTGTATATGTATATGTCATCCGTTTTTACCGATCTCATTTGGTGCACATGTGACACAGTTATACAAGAGCACCCTTCAAAAGTCGTGAAATGTAAAGCCAATATATTATCACAAGAAGTCAAAGGCATGAAAATATTGCAACTCAGTTTGCACATATAAGTGAAGCTCTTATTCATATCAAAAGATTGACAATGCTTATCATTAAACCATCCCAACATTGATGAACCATCATCAAGATTAGAGGTCATATCAAAATGATTAAACATTGGCACAATTATTTTCAAACATATTTGATCCAAATCTGATTTATTCCCTGATTCACTTGATTCTTTTGCATCGATAGTTAATTCAATGGGTTCACTCAAAATTGTTTGATCACATGGCAAAGTCAAATCATCAACGTAGTCCTCTAAAGTAGCTGGTGTGATCAAAGTAGTGGGTAGCTCACCGCATGGTGCACTTAAATTGACAAGCCATTCATCATAATCATGTGGAGGTGGAAGATTAGTACCTTTGTCATTACCTTTTATGATCAACTCAGATGATGTAGGCACTCTCGGTGATGATGTGTCACATGGTGGAGGTGATGTAGTCCTCACAACAACGGATGTGGTTGTCATAGTATGCCTAGTAGTTGAAGGGACAACCGTATCAACTCTTGGAATGTGCATCTCGCGCTTGTTCTCCTTGTGGGCAACACGTCGTTTTATTTCCTGTTCAGCTTTGCAAGCAAGATGAAACAAATGGTCCATAGGATAACACTCTTCATGAATTAGTATCTCCTGAATGTCACGATTTAATCCTCCCCAAAATATATCCATAAAATCTTCTTCACTTTCTTCTAAAGAGCAATGCAGCAAGGTAGTTTGTAAAGTATCATAATATTTCATTACGGTGTCACTCCCTTGTTTTAAATGTTGCAACTTTGTAATCATGTCACGAGTATAATAAGCGGGAACGAATGTATGTCGCATGGCAAGTTTCAAATCATCCCAAGTAGTAGGTATATCATTAGGGTTTAACCGACAATATTCACTCCACCAAACTACAGCATAACCAGTGAAAGAACCAACCGCAACCTTAACTTTTTTACGTACATCAAAATTATTGGAAGCAAATATATTATTTATGTCAAACTCCCATTCAATATATAAAGCAGGTCGAAAATGGCCATTAAATGGTGGTATAGAAACATTAACCTGATCATGTGCATTTGGATGTTTGTGCACCTCTCGTGACGGTTGTGGTATTTGCATAGGTGATGGCACGTCTCCCACGATCGACAAACCCCATGAATTGACTCTAGATCCTGTCATGATTAGTAGAAACAAGAAACAAAATTCAAGAATAATGTTCCTATGAACTACTAGGATGTGGTGGTAAAGCGCTCACAGTAAAGCAAATATCAATATCTTACAAGTTCTTACCAAGCAGCAGGTGGTGACAGGCAACCAGCGGTGTCAAATAACTCTGAAGATTGTGTAAAGCGATTGCCAGGGAAACGTATGTATACACGGTGCAGAAATATGTGGAGCTGGGTTGGCTATATATGGTAGCAAAATATTAGCAATAATCAATTCAGAGATGCAATGTTGAATAAACGCTCAACGACGGTACTGTGCTGGTCCTAGGCTAGACCGGACTAGAGACGTGAGCCTAGAACACTAATGAGGTCACGGCATAGCACAACTAGCATCAATGAAGGACGCTAAGTAGCTCTGAACAGCAAGATATACGTGAAGATCACAACGGCAGTAAAGATAATTATGAAAAACAACTTCCAAGCAGGATATACAACAACTTTCTCCCCAACTTTTCTCAGGAAAGTTTGTGCTAGTTTTCTAATATTTTTTCTCAAAATGCCACTGACTCAAGCTTTCAAACGCAAAAAGAATCACTCAATTTTGAGTTGATATGAGGAGTCAAAAAATTCTAAAAATGGCTTCAAAACTGGAATAAGCTGTGTTCGCGAACTTTGGAGGACGAAAAGACTTATTTAGAAGATGATTTTGAGGTGCCAAATATTGAACTAGCTTTTGAAACTATTTAGGTGCGGCTCGTCGCTAGCTTTCGTTTGAGTACTCGCGGAGCCAAAACGGACTTTGTTCGAGGAAGTTATGCCTGTTTTACTAAACAGTGCACAAAACATATTCCAATCCGAATTCAACTACGAGATTGAGTCTAGATAGATCCGAATTTTGTTTTTTTTTCTCTTTTTTTCCTCACACTTTTTTTTTCTTTTTCTTTCTCTCCTTTTCTCTCTGATTTTTTTCTTTTTTCTCTTTTTTTTTCTCTGTCTTTTTTTCTCTCCCTTTTCCAAGACAAACTAGATAAGATGCAGATTGGATCAAGCGAAGATGTGAACGACCTCAACTATGATTGTGACAATGAACTATGGGTAGCACGTGGTGGAAATAGATGGAAGGTGTGGTGGACAGCAGAAGGGATAATGATGCAGCGGCGACGTGACTAATGTGAACAGAACTCAAAACTCTAAACGAACTAGACACTAAGACCAGCAACTCGACACGACGATGCAACCGATAATTCAATAATGCAAACAATGAAAAGAAAATTGCAAAGGCTCTGACTGGCTTGGACAAAAGGATAAATAGATCTAACTTTTTGTGGCTTTTTCTTGGACAATAGGTAAAAAAATAAATCTATCAACGTAAGCAATTTAGTCATGGTAGGCGCTCCCACCCCCACCCTGGCGATCGCCACCACCTCCGGTGATCTCCTCCCCTAGCCACCAAATTTCATTTCCTTTCCAATAGATCTCTCTGGCGCACTGAGATCTACGTTTTCATACCCATCTCTATGGGTTCTGCTGATGGATCCACCCTTGGCTTGGACTTCTCCAAGGGTCTGGTTTTTGCGGAGAAGGTTTTTCAATCTACGGGTTTTCCGGTGCACCCCATGGATGACATGGGCTCCTTCACCATGGTAATTTCTTTTGGCCGGCATGATTTTCGTTTGACTGAGGATTCGGTGGCAGCGGCGCTTGAGGCGGCCATCGGGGGTTCTGCTATTGAATTCATGGTTTTATGATCACGGAGAGGGTTTTTGGTTTTCATGTTTCTTGCAAGGCTGTGGCTTTACTCATTCTCAGGCTCCGTTCTTTCTCCTGTGATCATTTTAAATGCTTCTTTCACCTTTGGGGTAATGGTGGTCCAAATTGGGGCCGTGAGTTCAAGCTTTGGAAATTGGAATGTGATGCTGAGTGGATCATTGTTAGTCCTTCTAAACGTCGAGCTACCCTTGGCATGCTGGCTATGCACACCAAGCCCCGTAAATCTTTGATAAAATCATCGCATGGCCCTGCCAAGAAGCTCTCATTTTCACAGTTCCATACTTATCCTGCTTGTCATGGTTATCGTTATCCAGCCACGCAGTCTTGCATTCAAACTGTTGAGGAGGCGGGGTACACGCTTTCTGCGCATGAACGGGTGGTCATCCACCCTTCGCCGCCGGCTGAGCTCTGGTGGACGACAACTACCCCCTCCATTTCCTTTGGAACGGTTAGAGATCTTCAACCAGCTGCGAATGGGTCGCCGCCTATCTCGGGTGGAAACTTTGGCTCTCCGAATGTGAATGTGCCTTCCCATGTTGGGCCGTCTTCTTCACGGTCCATGGTCCAGGTGGAGGCAGTGCTATCTTCTGGGCTTTCCATTCCGTCTTCTCAGCAAGCAGACGAAGATTTTGATAAATTGGTTACGGGCATGGTAGATGAAATTTTAACGTGTCAGATTTGCTTATCTAAGGGTCATTTTGCTGCGGCGTGCACGTCTAAATTGCGTTGTACCTCTTGTCTGCGGATGGGGCATGGTAAAAAGGATTGTAACAAGTTTGCTAGCATTTTGGGTTTGGTTTGGAAACCAAAAGCCGGTAACGTTGCAACTTCCGAGGATCGCTCAGCTCCCACCGAGAATATCTCTCTGGCACAGCTTTTACCCAACTTGGACTCCTTTTGCACTTCTGCATTTACTGCTTCGCCTTGTTCCATCAGTTCCGGTCCCAAAACGCCTTCGACAGCGCCGCCTGAGACCCCTCCCTCACCGGACTTCTTGCCACCTGCTTCCAGCCCGGGCTGTTCCTCTCCGATGGCTAACTTCCCTCTCGACCCCATGCTGTATGTGCCGGCTGGCCATCACATTGTAGACGGCGGTGATGCTCGTCTGCCTCGGACCTATGTGACGCCACATACCCCACTTGTGCGCCACCATGAGGAATTCATGCTTGCTGAGGTAATGCCCATCCCCCCTCCCGATCAGATTGGTGCTGCTAGGGAGAAAGTGGTCCAGTGGTTGCAAGCTCATGGGGTTTTGGTGAGGTCGCTCAGCCATGGATTAGATCGGTGGGTCTTTTCGAGCTTCGGGATGCTGCAGTCAGGTTTTCTCTTCTTCAGATGCCGCCCCAACCTCTAGGCAACGATCGTTTTGTGCATTTTATGAAGCACGATGAGGGTGATTCGTTTCGAGGTGCTCAGGGTTTCCGTCAGGGTCTGCTCATGTTCTTGGGGATTCCCCTCGATCTTCGCAATGAGGGGAATATTCGGGCAGCGGTCAACATATTTGGGAAGTTTCAGCATTGGATTAGTGAGGATCCCTACCTTGTGCGCACTTTGGTTTTTGCGTCTTTTCCAGAAGATATTTTAGTACCACGAGATGTGGTGTTCATGGATTATGCTGCTTGGGGTGGTGCCCGGGTGTCTTGGACGGTGCCTCTGTATATCCTGGGGGCCAATTTTGCTGAACAGATGCCCCAGGATGAAGATTGGATGCCCATTAATGGCAATCCCCATCCCATGCCTGGTGTTCCCTTCCCGGAGATGCCACCTTTTATTTTGCCTCCATTCCCGGCCTTGGGGTGGAACGATGTGCCACCACCTCCGCCTGAACCTGCGCAGAATGAAGTGCATGAGGACAATTGGGGCAACTGGGAGGAACCTGCTGCGGAGCCTGCTGTGGAGGATCAAGAATCTGTGGTTTTGAATGCCTCGGCACAACCTAGTTCTGAAGATCAACCCCAGGTGCCCCCTGCTCCTATCGTTATTTTTGATGGGGCTTCTCCTGTTAATTCGAATGATCAAATGGCAGCACCGGATATGGAGGATGCTAATAATTGGGCCATTGTGGTGTATCAACCTCCCCCTTTTGATGTCCGCGCTCTGGAGCGGCCTGTGGTTCCGATTCCTTTTGGTCCCCCTCTGCCGCCGGAAATGATTTGGAGGCGTTCGTTTGAAAATTTGCTGACTGCTCCAATGGTGTTTGAGGTGCCTAAACCTATACTGCTGCAGCCCCTGTCGCCTGTCATTTTGAGCAAGAGAACCTGGGACTTTGCTTTTCAGCAGGATGCCCTTCCTTTGCTGACATGGAAGGAGTCGGTACCTGCTCGACCTGTGGCTAGAGCACTTTTTGTGGATGAAACTGACAGGGTTGTGACTGTTTTCTCTCCTCCTCCTGAGCGTGCACCTGCAAGGAGGCCACGCAAAGTTTTGGCGCCTACTCCACTCGTTGAAACTTCTGTTCGTAGGTGTACCAGAAGTTCGGCCCAGCGGGATGGGTTTAAGCCCACTTTCCATGAGCTGGTTCTGAAGCCCAAGAAGAAGAAGCCCAAGGCCATGCCCCTCTCTGCTGACAAGTCTGAAGACCCTGCATTTGGAGATGTTCCTCCGCCTACTCCCATCAGTCACCTGCAAGCTATTGGCAAGGACCTGGAGATTGATGCAGCTCTGCTCACGGAGGATGCACTTATGGTGGACCCCTCTGCTGCTACAACTCAAGACTCCAATGAATAGTGCACTCCAATACTGTTGGGTTTGGCAAGCCCACAAATATGCTTTATGTGTTTGGTTTTCTTTTTCTGGTCTGGGGCTATGTAATAATGCTGGTTTGAAACTCTTATGTGCTTTTGGGCATCTGGCACTGTGTGTCATGTGCATGGGTAACTTGTTTATATTATTCCTTTATGAATAATCTCTGTAGAAACTGGAATGTACTGTGCTGGAATGTCAGGGGTTTAAATTCTGAAGCTAGGCAAAGAGCTGTTAGACAAAAGATTGATGAAAGCCACTGTGCTATTGCCTGCCTGCAAGAAACTAAATGTGCTTCATTCGATTCCCTCATGATTAAAAGTTTCTGCCCCAAGAGATTTGACAGCTTTGCTTTCTCTCCTTCCTTGGGGGCCTCTGGTGGAATTTTAGTTGTTTGGAATTCGTCTATATTTGGGGGGACTTTATTGCAAGTCCAACAATTTGCAGTGGTAATTGAGTTTGTTTCTAGGCACAACAATGAGCGCTGGACTCTTGTGGTGGTCTATGGACCTTGTCAGGGGGAAGCCAGGAATAATTTTGTAAACTGGTTATATCACCTGAACATTCCTGTGGATGAGAATTGGCTGTTATTGGGGGATTTTAACTTCTTACGGTCTATGGATAACAGGAATCTACCTGGTGGTGACCTGAATGACATGTTCATCTTTAATGAGATAATTGGACACCTCGGCCTTTTGGAGTTGCCCATCAAAGGCAGGTCCTACACTTGGTCCAATTTGCAGGATGATCCACTTCTTGAGCAGCTTGACTGGTTTTTCACTTCTGTTGATTGGATCTCCGATTACCCCATGACTGAGGTCTTACCTCTTGCCAGGACTGCTTCTGACCATGTGCCCTGTATGGTTACAATTAAAACTTCTATTCCCAAGTCTAATATCTTTAGGTTTGAGAACTATTGGTTAGAGTTGGAGGGTTTTATGGATTGTGTGGATTCCTCATGGCAGAAACAATCCAGAAAGGGCCATATTACTGCCAGGATAGCTGACAAATTTAAGTCCTTGAGAATGTGTCTTAAAAGGTGGCAGAAGAGCATTTCTAAACTGAAAACTCTAATCTGTAAATGCAATAGTGTTATCCTGCTCTTGGATGAGCTTGAGGAATATAGAACACTCTACAGACAGGAATCAAATTTCAGGATTGTGGTTAAATATCATGTTGAGAAATTGCTCCACCTTCAATGTCTTTATTGGAGGAAACGATGTACTATCAGGTACATAAAAGTGGGTGGTGAGAACACTAAGTTCTTTCATGCTATGGCCACGGAGAGATACCGAAGAAATTCTATTGCTAGCTTAAAACTGCATGATGGTACGGTGGTCACTGATCATTCCCAAATGGAGGGTATTATCTGGGATTGTTTCAAGAACAGAATGGGTTCTTCCAGGGGAATTAAAATGGGCTTTGATCTTTCTTCCCTTATTGAACCTGTTGTGGGACTGGATGTTCTCACTAAGCCTTTTGAGAAGGAGGAAATGGACTTGATTATCAAGCACATGCCAGTTGATAAAGCTCCAGGTCCAGATGGATTTAATGGTCTTTTCTTCAAAAGATGCTGGCACATTATTTCTCAGGATTTCTATGAACTGGCCCAGGCTTTCTTTCAGGGTACTGCCCATCTGGAGAATATCAATGACTCCTACATAACTTTGGTGCCCAAGAAGCCCTCCCCTGAGGAGGTGGGTGACTACAGACCTATATCTTTAACAGGAATGGGTCTTAAGTTTCTGTCTAAAATGGCAGCCAATAGGTTTCAAGAGGTGATTATGCAGTGTGTTCACAAGAACCAATATGGTTTCATAAAAAGTAGAACAATTCAGGATTGTATTGGGTGGACCTTTGAGTATTTGCACCAGTGTCATCAGTCCAAGAAACCTATTGTGATTCTAAAGTTGGATTTTGAAAAGGCTTTTGACTCCCTTGAGCATGAGGCCATTGTGCAAATTCTGAGACATAAGGGCTTTAATGAGAAGTGGATCCTTTGGATGAAGCAGCTTCTCTCCATAGGTACCTCCTCTGTTCTGCTTAATGGTGTCCCTGGTAGGAAGTTCAGGTGCAAAAAGGGTGTCAGACAGGGTGATCCAGTCTCTCCTCTCTTGTTTGTCCTAGCTGCTGATCTTCTGCAGACTGTAATTAATGATATGTTCAGAAGGGGCCTTCTTCAGTTACCTATTCCTTGTCATGATCAGGATTATCCTGTAGTTCAGTATGCTGATGATACTCTTATTATCTTGCCTGCTGACAAGGATCAACTCTTAGCCCTAAAGGATATGCTCAGGATCTTCTCTGAGTCCACTGGTCTGGATGTGAACTATCATAAATCCTTTATTATTCCCATCAATGTGGACACTGCTGTCATGGCTGAATTAGCCTCTGCTTTTGGATGCCAAATTGGGAAAATGCCTTTTACCTACCTTGGGTTGCCAGTGGGAACTACAAGGCCTAAAATGCTGGATTTTATGCCACTGGTTGATTGCATGGAGAGGAGAATGACAGCTAGTTCATCTTTTCTGAATCAGGGGGAAAGGCTGCAGTTCCTTAATTCTGCTTTGTCATCTATGCCCATTTTCTACTTGTGCAGTTTGGCTGTCCCAGCTGGAATTCTTAAACAATTGGAAAGAATCCAGAGGCAATGTCTCTGGAGGAGGAATAGGGGTCAGCCTGCTCCCTCCCTAGCTGCTTGGGACCTTATTTGTAGGCCAAAAAACAGGGGAGGTCTTGGCATCCTCAACCTTGGTTCCCAGAATGTTGCACTTTTGATCAAACATGCCAATAATTTCCTTAATAAAAAGGATCTTCCTTGGGTTTCTTTAATTTGGGATACTTACTACCATAATAGGGTCCCTCAGGGAACTTCTGATTGTGGCTCATTCTGGTGGAAGGATATTTGCAAGGTCATGCATCATTTTAGAGAGTGTGCTTGGGTTCAGATTAATGCAGGGAACACTGCCCTCATGTGGTCAGATAACTTGTAGTTTGATGGTCAGGTGTCTAGCCTTCAGCTCAGATTTCCCAGGCTCTACTCCTATGTTAAGGACCCCTGGGTTACTGCTATGGAATTCTTGGGCTCTCAAGACATTTTCCAGCAGTTCCACCTCCCTTTGTCCAGCCAGGCTTTTGATGAACTGACTATTCTCCAGTCTATGTTGGATGGCCTTATTAGAGCACCTGGGTCCAAGGATATTTGGTTTTGGAAGGGCACTGCCAAGGGATACTCACCAAAGCTGTTTTACTCACATACTTTTGTCTCTGCATCTTTCAACCCTTTGACAGCTTGGATCTGGAAGTCCTCTTGTACAATGAAAATCAAAGTCTTTGCTTGGATGCTTATTATGGACAGGTTGAACACCAAGGACATGGTGGAGAGGAGGCATTGGCACTTGGAGGGTGGAGTGAGCTGTGTCCTTTGCCCTTTGCAGACTAGGGAGACAAGAGATCATTTGTTCTTCAATTGCAACTTTAGTGTCAGAGTTTGGAACTATCTGCAAATTGATTGGTCTTCTGGTGACTCCATGGCTCATTTGGTCCTTAATGCTAGCAGGAGTTTTAGGAAGCCCTTCTTCACTGAAGTGGTGTTCATTGCTTGCTGGAATATCTGGATCATCAAGAATGCTAAGGTCTTCAGGCATGAGAGGGCTGGATTTAATAAATGGAGGTCTGCTTTTATACATGACATCAGCTTAATGCAATATAGAGTGAAAGCTGCCTACAAAGATGATCTTTTACGTTGGATTTCATTCCTGCCACCTTGAGGTCTTTAATAGTATTTTCTACCCTGTTCTTTTTCTTCTTCCCCTAGATTCTTTGATTACCTCTTGTAATCCCCCCCTTTTTCTATACCTGTACTGTATATATTTTCTCAATAAAGTTTTGATATGCTGTGGGGGTTTCCCCTACAGTTCCCAGTCAAAAAAAAATCTAATCTAGGGATAAATGGAAATTCTCACCGAGCAACCTAAAAACTGATACCACTTCATAACGGCGAGGGTGTCCCGATCTTTCGATGAGATGATAACTATTGATTTGGTGGAGACGACTTTGACGATCCGACTACAAACGTGCACGACATTGCGCCTTAGCATATCGCTAAACCAACTCCAAGAGGTTATTGACCACGCCGGAGCACGATCAACCTGACCACGAAGGTCTATTCCTACAAGCAATCGAAGAACAAGCAAGAATATGATAAAGCAATCTGAATATTGCGAATATATATGAGGTATTAATAATGGTGGGGATTCGTAAGCGGTCTTGGTCTGGTCGTTGGACACAAACGAAGTACACGAAGTTGCAATGGCTAACTTTTAACTAAACAAATCCCAAGGAAAAAAGCTACTAGATGGATCTACTTATATAGGAGCAAGGGGTGGCGGCCAAGGAGGTGGGAGGACGTCCCAAGGCAGCCTAAAACCAACCCTAGGTCGTACAAGGCTCATGGGCCCAAGTGGAGGTGATGCAACACCTTTGGACTTGTTGTTTGACTCGGATTCTGCTGCAGCGTCAGATTGTTTCGTCCATATCTCAACGTTCCGGACGAATTTAAAGGTGAATCCAATTGGATTGGAAAGAGGACGAAATCTACTTTCCAACAAAAAAAGAATCACCCAATTCGGTGTCCGTATGAAAAAGTTGTTGGCGTTTTGAGTCAGGTATGTCTGTGCAGTCCGAATCTGAATCCAGGACGTGAGAGACTTGGACTCTATCTTCTCTTGGCCCAAAAGTGACGTGAGAGGACTTTTTGAACAGAACCTAAACTTCTCCTTTTGCCTTATCTTCATTTGTGGATTGTACAAATGTCCCATACACCTGCAATTAGACAAAATACAAAAGTGTGTGAAGTATTTTTGTTCTAGATAACATAAATAGATTATTGAATAGTTTGCACTAGAAATCACCTGACAAATATGCATGTATGCAATATTTTTGGTCGTATCCAAGGTAGCCATGTCGAGGCTCAATTCATCCTCGGAGAGTGGAAGGTAATTACTGTCCTCCGAGTCTTTGTTTGCAGCCTTTTCGTCAGGGCTAATTTGCCCATCTTCCTGGTCATCCTGTTCGGAGGTTGGCTCGACGGGGTTTTCTTGGTCTTCGGCATCGTCCGGAGTATTATTGTCTCCGGTGCCGGTATTGCTGTCTTTTCCACAGCGTGATTTAGAGTGGCGCCGCTGATGTCGGCGCTTTGGTTGTATCTCAGGAGGTGTATCCTCAACTGGATTTTTCTCGTTATCGCCGTTACCTTCTTTGGGTGTATCCACCATGTACACGTCACACGAAGAGGTGGCCGTCCAGCGTCCGGTAAACGACGGGTTTTGGGCCTGCTCTTCTCCGGCATCGTCGTCCATACCGTCGATGTCTTCGGAGCCATAGTCGAGCATGTCAGTTAATTCTTCAATAGTGGCTATGAAGTGGGTGGTGGGTGGGACGAAAAATTCCCCGATCACAGCCCCTAGTTCGGGCTGGGCGTAGTTCGGACGTCATCCCTCTGTAATGACGAGGGATCGCATTAAGTCTAGGGCCTTGCTTAAAGGCGAGGTTTGGCCAGGGAGAAGAGAGTCCGTGCAGTATGGTGGGAAGGAAACCCCTTGGCCGAGCTCACACGGTACCGACTTCGAGGATTTGGAGCCCAGTGTTCGGAGATGAGTCCGGTTTCAAGATGATTCCTGGTGATGCTACTTCCTCCGATTCTCCCGTACTAGGCTCAACAGCCGCAGAGAGTCCGGCGGGATCGGGAATCCCATCTTCGGACCTAGTGATGCGCTCCGGATCTAGGGCCAGAGCGAAAGTTGGGGTCACGAACCCTTTGAGGACCAAGTCTCCTCAGATATCGGCGACATAATCCAGATTTCCAAAGCTAATCTGGTGACCTGGGGCGTAGCTGTCGATCTGCTCTAGATGGCCAAGCGAGTTGGCCCGCAGTGCGAAGCTGCCGAACACAAAGATCTGGCCGGGGAGGAAGACCTCCTTCAGGGCAGCATTGTTGTCGATGACAGATGGAGCCATCGAACTTTCTGACGACGACACAGTGGAACTCTCAATGAAAGCACCAATGTCGGTGTCAAAACCGGCTCCCGAACTGTGTGTCTTAGGATCGATGGTAACAGGAGACAGGGACACAATGTTTTACCCAGGTTCGGGCCCTCTCGATGGAGGTAATACCCTACTTCCTGCTTGATTATCTTGGATGAATATGGGGTTACAAGAGTTGATCTACCTCGAGATCATAATGGCTAAACCCTAGAAGTCTAGCCTGTATGATTCTGATTCTGATTGCCCCTACGGACTAAACCCTCCTGTTTATATAGACACCGGAGGGACCTAGGGTTACACATAGTCGGTTTACAGAGGAAGGAATCTTCATATCCGAACGCTAAGCTTGCCTTCCACGCAAAGGAGAGTCCCATCCGGACACGGGAGGAAGTCTTCTGTCTTGTATCTTCATGGCCCATTAGTCCGGCCCACGTCACATAGCTCGAACGCCCGAGGACCCCTTAATCTAGGACTCCCTCAGAGGGGGGGGGGGGGCTCGCCGCTTCTCCCCGCGCTGCCGGGTGCGGGATCTACAACCGGCGTCGCCGCTGGCGGGAGCCTCATCTTCTTGGCGCTGGGGCCAGCCGACTCCATTTTCCTTGCAGGCGTCGCACTAAGCTCTTGGGTTTGAGCAGAGTAGCCAGAGACGAGCCTAGTGGCAGTGCGAGTGGGGAAGAAGGAGGGCTGGGGTTTTCTGTAGGAGTGGAAGAAGAGGACCTGGCGTTTTCTGTACGAGTGAGGAAGAAGGTGAGTGGGGGTTTTCTGTACAAGTGAGGAAGATGGGGAGCGGGAGGAATTGGGGGGCGATGGAAGTGGGAGAGTCCAGCGAGCTGCAGTATAAGTTTTTGTTTTGAGATTTGCGAGTTGTAGTATAAATGGAAGCGAGGAGGGAGGAGGGTTTTTCTGGGATCGCCCCCTCTTCAAGAAATATGGGCTTCTCCTCGCAAAAAACAAAAACAAATGGGCTTTAAGATGGATAGGCTTTTGTATCGGCCCAGTCGGCTGCCCGGATTTCGTACTGGAAGGCCTGAACACTAGAGGCAGCCCATTAGAGACACTCTCCAGCTCTCCAGCTTATTGCCCATTCAAAAGAAAATAAGAGATGCCTCCAGCTTAATTATGGCTCCTCATCGGTCAACGTACGAATAAGCTTATTTCATCTTGCGTTGGTCATTCTACCTAGTTAAGAATGTAGGAATACCTGGAGCACCGTGAGGTCAGCTGACAGTAGGTTCCACTAAAATTGAGGTTTGTGCTTCCGTTTGCACAAATAGAGACCATATGGAGATAGACAACCCTCGTTGCACAAATATGTAATAGGGTTATTTAAGCAGTGTCATTTTTTTGCAGCGGCATATGATTAACAACAACATCTCATATGTTATCAATGGCATTACAATGACAGTATGAAAAAGTGCCATTATCTAAGGAGTGCCATCACATCAGATCAACACTGGCACTAGATTAACGGGGGCTTACATTAACATGCATAACAATTGCATTATGACCATGTGATAACAAGGGCATGTGCGGTTCAAGGGGTTTTAAAGGGGATTAACAGGGATCGTGGGGGATTAAATCATGTACAAGCCAAATTCCCCTCCATTCCTCTCCAAACCCCTTGGGAGGAGGTTGAACCGAACAAGGCCTAAGACTAACCACAGTGGGAGTAACTTGATTCCATACGGTATCATAATATGATACTCAACCCTTTCTTTCTTCATTTAATTCTACGCCACCTCATCAAATTTGCCTGGTTGGCATGCATGATACTACTTATGATACTCCCATTACAACCAGCCTGGTAGAATTAGTATACCTAATCTAAATGGTCGCCGCTAGATCTCTTTCTCCTCCTCCAGCATCCGGCTGAACAAGAATCGTGCAAGACACCGACATTTTTTGCTGGCGTCGCCTCGGCGGTGGCCTTCATGGGATATAATAGGCGGTGGCCTCCCGTGTTCTACTTCTCCTCGATGATGGCGGCGGGCGGGGACGTGTTGGCCGTTACCTCATCGACATCTGCATAGCCGCGTCACCTCGTCGACATTCGCGATGACTTCTTTATCTGCCTGCATGGCGCGTCTACGCGCGCATCGACCGCGGATGGCGCAGTCGCAGGCACTGGAGGAGCTATATGGCACTGCAGCATCGAGGGCAGCGACAATGCCCATGGAGCCGTGCTCACCGACAAGCCAGCGTGGAGCAAGTCGACACTCTTCCTCATGCTGTATTGGAGCGGCCAGCCACGGAACCACGCGCTGGCTTAGTGCGGCAACTGCCTCCGACAGGCTAGGCGAGGTAGGTGGAGCAGCGAGCTGCCTCACTCGTAACTGCCGGGCTCGGCGGGCCACCCAGACGGCTTTTATGTCGGAGAATTGCTCTTCCTGCTCGTCGGATGCTGCCGAAAGAGTGGAGAAAATGGTGGAAGGATGAGCTTGGCCGGCGTCCTGCTCCTGAACGGACGTGTGTGTGGCCAGAGTGGGTTTCTCGCATTCCACGCGGGTTTCTCTATCTCTACTCTTATAAAAAACAGAGTTGGTGATGATGGTGTGCCTACCATCCTGCAATATAGGCCGTCCGATTTATATCTGACGGATAGGAAGGAAACTATGGAAATTCAAAAAGATACCCACACCCCTCTCCACATTTGCAAATAAGGCCTTCCCTCGTTCATCCTTTTCTCCCACAAGATAAACTACTCATACAAATACATCTTGATGTTTCATTCAACGCATGGGCATCTTGCTAGTAAATGTAGGTTTTTGAATGCGGCGAGGAGGCGGGTACAACTAGGAGTGTAGTGGGCGGTGCCCTCGGCCGGCACGCCGCTTCAAATGGCGGACGCAGTGAGAGGTCGCGTCCGCCCTTACCCCCTTGACTGTGGACCTTGACCGTGTACATCCGGCTTTGAGGACAACATTATCCTTGACGGTGTACGTCACCTTGTGTCCAGATCTGAGATGCCACGTGTACCAGATGAATGACTCCAAGTTCGACCACCATGATGCTAGGTGCGAGCCGAGGAACACTTTTGGAGAGACCCCTCATAATTTTCCTACATTGGTCGTTTGATTCATAGGATAGAATGCTATAGGATTTTTCCCTATGTAATCATGTGTTAAACACTCCAACTTATTTTTCACTTTCTTTGTTTTTCCCGTGTCAAACACTCTGTTTTTTTAGGGGAACACCATGTTAATGCTATGGGATTCAAGTGGACATGCCACTCCAATCCTTTATTTTTCCTATTCCTGCGTTTTAAGTTCCTAAGAAGAGAGTATTTGCTCTAAATGATGTCGCGCTGCAAGAGCCGCCTATATTAATTAACCATGCTCTAAAAAGGTGGAACAACTTTGGCTATAGTATACTACTGTACTAGGTTAGTAGGTGACCTTGCGCTTGGCTCTTCTCCTCTTTCGGAAGTAGAACAATAACGATTGTACTACAGTAGCACTTCTGGCTATCTGACACCAAATGAACTGCTGCATGTCCACCACTTGTAAGCAAAAGTTTCTCCTCGTACTGCGAGCCACCGCGCACGCGTTGGCGAGGGAGAAGGCGTAGTAAGCAAGCTTCTCGTCGTTCTGCGAGTTGACGGGACACATCAAAGTTATTTAGTACTCTCTCAAAAAAGGGCCGGCCATGTCCATGGCTACCATCCCGTGCTCTGTCATTGAGTACATGCACTATTCACGTGCCATCGAGGAGAAAAAATATTGCGTAGTACTAGGTGCCATCGAAGTGCACAACTCACACACTGTTTATCTCCCTTTTCTTGCATGACACGTGCACCTTGATGCTAGATGTCCTATGTGTTGGCAAAAGGATGAACAAAGCTCACATCAAAAAAGAGAGTGGAAGAACATAGATTCCGGACGACTGAGAAGGAGCAAGGAACCTCACGGTGGAGCATCTGCACTCACAATATTTTATATTATTAAGCGATATAAAATCAAACAAATCTCTCGTCTAACTGGTTCGCGCGTTTTCCCCTGTTTTTGCCGCCTGCCCACCTATAGAACCGCCTCGCGACGGCCAATTCCTCTCCAAACACCTAGGGAGGTGGTTGAACCGAACAAGTCTAACTTGTTTTTAGTGGGTACATTGACGTGGCATCGAAAGGGTGTGATAGCTAACTCTGGCAAAATAATTGACTACCACGTTGGCATACATGAGCATGGGGCCCACTTGTCAGCGTGTTGGACGGAGGAAGGAACACAAGGCAAAATGGAGCGCGGGAGGGTGTGAATCGATTGGCTCACGTGTGCTGACCACTGGAGCAATCCACTCAGATTGTACAACGTTAAAAAATTCGTGCAAACACGGCTGGTTATACTGTGAGTAGGTGACTGTGCGCTTGGCTCTTCGCCTCTTCCGGAAGTCGAACAATGATGATGGTACTATAGTATAGATACTTATGGCAATCTGACACCGAATGAACTTCTGCACGTCCACCGCTTGTATTAAGCGCACTATTGTAAAGCAAAAGCTTCTCCTTGTCCCGCGAGCCACCGCGCGCGCGTGAGCGAGGGAGAGGTCGTACTAGTAGTAAGCAAAGCTTCTCCTCGTTTGCGAGTTGACGGGACACATCAAAAGTAGTGTATTAGGGCCTGATTGGTTCATGACTAACTTTGCTACAACTAAGCTTAGGCAATGTGTGGCTGCCACAAAAAGTGTGGCTAACAAAATGACCACCACAAGTGTGGCAAGATTTGGCAAAAATTGAGCCTATGACATGTGGACCATGTTGCTAGAAAAGTGTGGCAAGCCACAAGTGTGGCAACAAACCAAACACATGCCTAAGATGTTGTGGCACGACTAAGGTTAGACGTGGCAACCTTAGGCTATAAACCAAATAGACCCTTGTCCATGGGTACCATCCCATGCTCCATCATTCAGTGCGTGCACGATTCACGTTCCATTGAGAAAATAATGTTGCGTATGTGCCATCGAATAAAATAACTTAATTTATAAAAAACGC
Source organism: Triticum aestivum (assembly GCF_018294505.1). Classification (NCBI taxonomy): domain Eukaryota; kingdom Viridiplantae; phylum Streptophyta; class Magnoliopsida; order Poales; family Poaceae; genus Triticum; species Triticum aestivum. The sequence goes on from NC_057802.1 coordinate 264,888,720, forward strand.
GCCACCGCGTCATGATCGAACTTTGATTCGTCCACGCGTGGTTCCCATGAACAACTACTACACTCGCCAAATTATCTGGTGAGCTGCCTCTTCGTACAGAAATGAGCTCACCATGTACCCGCGCGTGAGTATTAGGGAAAGAGGCAAAGAGTACCTGCGTCGGTGCCTGCACCTCTTCTCTTCGTGCTTGTATTCCTTTTTTTGGGTGATTCGTGCACATACTCCACCTACGTTCGTGACTATTGGTGAGTCTCTCCTACTATACTTAACTCCATTTTCTTGCATGGCACGTGGACCTGGATGCTGGATGTCCCATGTGTCGACAGAACTTAGAAGAACGCTTTCCGACGACTGAGAAGGAGCAAGAAACCTCGCGGTTGAGCATTTGGACTCTTTAATATTTTTATTCGGCGATATAAAATCTACCCAATCTTCTCCACAGTAGACCGAAAGAGTCTGAAACATGGCAGCCCAGTGTAGTTACATCATACATGGCCAACCCACACTATCACCATATTTCTTGGCCTCCGTGCGACACCTAGCTCTAGTAATCCACCAGCCCGTATCGCTTCTCACTCCTCGTCTCTCTCAAAGTGCGGCGGGCTGGCGATTTTTCCGTCTATTGAGGTCGGTTAACTCATCACATGTTAGCGACATGCCAAGAGCATTCAAAAAAATATTACTGTACTCTATTGTTATGCCAAGGAGAGGAAACGCTTTGACCGACGGACCAAATGAGATAGGCATGCCATACCGTGAGTGGGTCCAGTTTTTCGTTTTGAACTTGTTTGGTGTAGTAGTAACACTTGGTTTTGACTATTGATAAGATTTTATATAGGGCCTAATGTATTCTTCGAGGTTGCCTTTGACTATTGATAATATTTTATATAATTTGAAAATTATATCATTCAAAGATCCTTCCACGTTCTGTTTCAAAAAAAAATCCTTTCATGTACGAATTTGACGATATGCTTTGAGAAACTTGCATGTCCTATACTGCTCCTGTTTGGATACTCTAACTTAGCTAGAGGTTAGCCTAACTCATGACTAACCCTGAACTAACTCTAGCCATAGAGGTGTTTGGATGACAGGGTTAGACTGACAATAAATGCACTTGATGGAGAGAGAAAAGTGATTTTTCAGTGGGCCCACGAGAACTAGCTCCAATTAGCACCATTTGGCTGGGGGGATAGAGAGAGAAAAGTGATTTTTCAGTGGGCCCAATGAGAACTATCTCCAATTAGCACCTCTTGGGTGGGATAGTTTTCTTGGTGGGTTTGGTGCAACTTGCTCCAATTTAACCCTCATGTTTGGATACTTTAGGGCTATTTGAGCCCCGACTAGCTAAAACTAACTCTAAACCATGGATCCAAACAGGGCCAAAGTTAGTCTCAGAAAACGCATTAAGCCCTATATACATGGACATACGGAGTACATGATACTAGCAAACGCTGACCATTAGTAGTAGTTCATTGGTTGGTTTCGATTTTTGATTCAGTTGCTGTGCTGCTACCGTCCAATATTTGCGTGTGGTTGTTTCTAGAATAAAAAAGGAGGTAGTACTTACTGTGGTAAAGGTGAAGTGATGGTTGCCTCGCCCGAGCAACTTATTACTCTGGGAATATTGGAGTACCAGCGAATTCAATGAAGAGAGAAATGATGGTTGCTTCGTCCGAGCAACTTACTATGGCAAAGGTGGGGCTCTGTGATTTGACTGCTCACTAGTCATTATTACTGCGGCGCAACAACCGGGGTGAATCTTCCTGCAGTTGTGCACTCAATACTGCTGCATGGCAGGTGGAGCCGGATAAAGGACGTCCCATATGTTGGGGAAACGAAGTTGAATTGTTTTTGGCATTGCTATCAATCATTAAGGATTTGTTTATATGTACGCATAATTTTCCAGCATAATGAAATTGTACTATGATGCTATGAAGGTTTCAGCTTTGGTTCCCGCGGTAAAAAAGGTTTCAACTTAGGATTCATGTGTCCTCTTGCCTCAAGATTGTCTCGTTACAACATTCCATCAAATACAAATGAAACTACCATGGCTGCTAATGCATCTCAATGGTTCACAGATCAACGCCAATATTCACATCACAACTAAAGACAAAGTTGTGAGAAGGTGTACAAATAAAGAAAAATATATAATTGATCGATGTTGTTCGTAGGCATGTGATACGTCTCCAACGTATATATAATTTTTGATTGTTCCATGCTATTATATTATCTATCTTGGATGTTTTATATGCATTTATATGCTATTTTATATGATTTTTGGGACTAACCTATTAACCTAGAGCCCAGTGCCAGTTTCTGTTTTTCCTTGTTTTTGAGTTTCGCAGAAAAGGACTATCAAACGGAGTCCAAATGAGCTGAAATTTACGGTGATTTTTTATGGACCAGAAGAAGCCCCCGAGGCAAAAGAGTTGGGCCAGAAGAGCCACCAGGCCTCCACAAGGGTGGAGGGCGCGCCCTACCCCCTGGGCGCGCCCTACCCCCTGGGCGCGCCCTCCATCCTCGTGGCCTCCTCGTGGACCCCCCTGACGTGAAACCGACGCCAAAAATTCCTATAAATACAGAAACCCTTGAAAAGAAACCTAGATCGGGAGTTCCGCTGCCGCAAGCCTCTGTAGCCACGAAAAACCAATCGGGAGCCCGTTCCGGCACCCTGCCGGAGGGGGAAACCATCACCGGTGGCCATCTTCATCATCCCGGCGGTCTCCATGACAAGGAGGGAGTAGTTCACCCTCGGGGCTGAGGGTATGTACCAGTAGCTATGTGTTTGATCTCTCTCTCTCTCTCTCTCTCTCTCTCTCTCGTGTTCTTGATTTGGCATGATCTTGATGTACCGCGATATTTGCTATTATAGTTGGATCTTATGATGTTTCTCCCCCTCTACCTTCTTGTAATGGATTGAGTTTTCCCTTTGAAGTTATCTTATCAGACTGAGTCTTTAAGGATTTGGGAACACTTTATGTATGTCTTGCATGTGCTTATCTGTGGTGACAATGGGATATTCATGTGATCCACTTGATGTATGTTTTGGTGATCAACTTGCGGGTTATGTGACCTTGTGAACTTATGCATAGGGGTTGGCACACGTTTTCGTCTTGACTCTCTGGTAGAAACATTGGGGCACTCTTTGAAGTTCTTTGTGTTGGTTTGAATAGATGAATCTGAGATTGTGTGATGCATGTCGTATAATCAAACCCGTGGATACTTGTGGTGACATTAGAGTATTAGGGTTTTGGTTGATGTGTATCTTAAGGTGTTATTTTAGTGCGAACTCTAGGGCTGTTTGTGACACTTATAGGAATAGCCCAATAGATCGATCAGAAAGAATAACTTTGAGGTGGTTTCATACCCTACAATAATCTATTCGTTTGTTCTCCGCTATTAGTGACTTTGGAGTGACTCTTTGTTGCACCTTGAGGGATTGGTATATGATCTGATTATGTTATCATTGTTGAGAGAACTTGCACTAGTGAAAGTATGAACCCTAGGCCTTGTTTCGAAGCATTGCAATAACGTTTTTGCTCACTTTTACCACTTGCTACCTTGCTGTTTTTACATTTTCAGATTACAAAAACCTATATCTACCATCCATATTGCACTTGTATCACCATCTCTTCGCCGAACGAGTGTACCTATACAATTTACCATTGTATTGGGTGTGTTGGGAACACAAGAGACTCTTCGTTATTTGGTTGCAGGGTTGTTTGAGAGAGACCATCTTCATCCTACGCCTCCCATGGATTGATAAACCTTAGGTCATCCACTTGCCTTAGGTCATCCACTTGAGGGAAATTTGCTACCGTCCTACAAAACTCTTCACTTGGAGGTCCAACAACATCTACAAGGATAAAGTTGCATAGTAGGCGACTCCCAGCTCCTCGCCAACTTTTCCAACAAGGACTACAAACCGAAGGACGAGCACATGGAGGCATACCTAGAAGAGGTACGCAAAATAGAAAAACGATTCTTGGGCTTGGAATTGCAGCACGTACCGCGTGGCACGAACAAGGAGGCAGACGACATCGCCAAGAGGGCATCTCGACGCGAGCCCCAGAAGCCTGGCGTGTACAAGGAACGGCCCTTCAAGCCATCAGCGGCTCCCCCACTGCAGGACCAGCGCTGCTTTGGGAGGATCCGCCCATGGCACCACCCTCGAGCGCCCCGGCCTATGGCCCGACCTCGGGGGCCCGCCTACTCCTCGCGCTCAAACCTCAGGAGGGGTGCTGGACCGAGGAGTTCAAGGCGTACCTACTCCGAGGCACCTTGCCAGAGAAGGAGGAAGACACAGAATGTGTGGCCCGCCAGGCCACCGCTTACAACATCCAAGACGGCGAGCTCTACCGAAGGCGCCCAAATGGCATCTCTCTGTGATGCATCTCTAGGGAGCAGGGGTGCAAGTTGCTGGCTGACATCCACAGCGGGGAATGCGGGCATCACTCCTCGTCGCGCACGTCATGGGCAAGGCGTTCTGCAACGGGTTCTACTGGCCCATAGCACTCAACGACGCCAATGAGCTGGTGAGATCCTGTGAGGCATGTCAATTCCATGCCAAATAGATCCACTAGCCCTCTCAAGGTCTCCAGACCATCCAGCTCTAATGGCCGTTTGCGGTCTGGGGGCTGGATATCCTGGCCCCGTTTCCTCGAGCAGCCGGGGGCTACCGCTATCTCTACGCCGTCATCGGAAAGTTCACCAAGTGGGCAGAGGTGGAGCCCGTGCGCACCATCCCGGCTGGTTTGGCCATCAAGTTCATAAAGGGCCTCGTGAGCCGCTTTGGCGTCCCCAACCGTATCATCACCGACAATGGCTCTCAGTTCACGAGCAACCTTTTCAAAATGTATTGTGCTAACCTTGGAACGCAGATATGCTACGCTTCGGTGGCACACCCACAGAGCAACGGCCAAGCCGAGCGCACCAACGCAGAGGTCCTGAGGGGCCTCAAGGCGAGGAGCTTCAAGAAGAAACTCCAGGCCTGCAGTAGGGGCTGGCTCGATGAGCTCCAGTCCGTGTTGTGGTCCATCTGCACCATCGTGACCAAGCCCACGGACGAGACCCCGTTCTTCCTCGTCTACGAGGCTGAGGCGGTCCTCCCTCATGAGGTCAAACATCACTCCCCGCGGGTCTTGCCGTCTGATGAGACACGCCAGGATGCCTCGCAGGGGATGGACCTCGTGCTGGGGGAGGAACGTGCCCGTCAAGCCTCGCTCCATGCAGCGAGGTACCAGCAGACGCTGCGGCGGTATCACTGCCGTAGCATCCGCTCCAGGACCCTCGAGGTGGGTGCCCTCGTCCTGAGGCAGGTGCTCTCCAGGGAGGGGCTTCACAAGCTCTCACCTATGTGGGAGGCCCCGTTCAGGATCGCCCGTGTCTCCAGGCCTGGCGCCGCGCGCTTGGAGACACATGACGGGGTCCCCATCCAGAATGCTTGGAAAATCCAGCACCTCCGGAAGTTCTATCCATGATCAAGGCCCTGCGCCTCTCAAGTCTCCGCTCGTGACACTCTCACGTAATAATAAGTTGGGGCTATACACGCCCCAGAGTCTCCTGAGTGCCGCCCCTGGGCCTCACGAGTGCTCCCACCCACGTCCTAGTGGAGGCCCCATGCTCCGCGCTGGTGGGAAGACAAGAAGACTAGTGTAGGTGCCGGACGCGACTGTTCTTTTACTTGCTTTCTGTAGCTGGTTTGCAACTTCTTGAATGAAATTTGAAGTTTTTGCGTCTTCTTTTTGAGAGGGTTGGGAAATTTTTCTCCTTGCATCGTTCTCTCTTCCAGGTTTTGCCTTAGGGAGAGTGGTAGTTGCCCGTTGCTCTCCCTTGCGCGTCTCACGCGCGGGGGCTGGGTGTGGTGTGTGCGCTTGGGCCCGCCCGCGAACACACCTCGCCGAAGCCTCAATGTAGCCTTTGGCGCCTTTATCCTCGCGTGACGCTCTCAAACGAGCTTACGGGCACACGTGCCCTATTGAGTCCGTGCCTCTGGGCATCGCGACATGACGTACCAGTGGCGGCCAGCCCATGCTGGGGGGCTCACACGAGGCGTGGCACCTCCGGAGGTTTCCTAATCCTGCAGCCACAAGGTGCCTCCCGAGGCTTAACGACTTCCGAATCTTCAGGAATAAGGGCGTGCAAGAAATCCAAGTCCTAGAGAGGCATGCCCTCGCGGCACAGGAGGCTACCACAAGCATATTAAGCTGAGTTATCCCAATCACAATCAGCAGCAACACGGATATCACGACGCAATATAAAAATGATAACATAATGGTGCAAGCGCCATGGTTCATTACACGCCTCGACAGGGCCTTCTACCTTTTTTGATGCAGGAGAAAAAAGAAACAAAAGCAGCCGCACAACTACAGCGGCTCCTGAGACCTAGCTCCTGCTTCACCGGGGCGCGCCGACGAGGCAGCTCGTCCCCCTCCTCGGTCCAAGCCCGGTGGCATGGCGGCTCATCATAGTCGCCGTCGCTCGTGCTCTCCCCAGAAGAGGAGTCGCTGCTGTTGGAGACGGCGTGACCGTCGCCAAGAGCAAGCTCACCGCCAGCGATGATGCCGCCCCTCCGGCCGTCGTCGTCATCGTCATCATCATTGTCACTCTCCGGGAAGCACCCCAGGTGGCGGCCATCTTCCCCAAAGACCCTATCGTAGAGGGTCGCGGCGCGATCGTACCTGAAGTGGAGGCTACACCTTTGCAGGCAGCGCGTGTGGGCAAACGGCTGCCACCCGCGGTTCAGAAACACGTTGCCGGCGGTGGTGACCTCAACCTCCACCCAGGAGGCCTTGCTGCAGCAGCCATCGGTCTACAGCCAAAGGCCACCAGGTCCCCTGGCTGGTAGCGCGCCCGCAAAGAAGCGCGGGAGCGGGAACCAGAAGCTTGCAGGCCTGTCCACTAACACCACGAACTCCGAGGACGCGTCGACCGCGTGGGATCGCGGGCGCGGTGGCCGAACGGCTGCCACATGCCTCACCGTGTCGCCACGACCACCCCGACCGCGGCAAATTTTGCTGCGGGAGGACACACCCCCACGGCTGCCAGAGGTGGTGCCAGCATTCGAGGGGGTGCGCCCGCGCCCTCAGGAAGCCACCATCGGAGTCGCAACATACTTGCGGGGGCGTCCGCGGCCTCTCTTGGGCGGCGGCAAGCCCGGTCCTTCCTTGGGAGCCTTTCCCTTCTCTGCGACGGAAAACCTCCTCACTGGCGCCATGGACGCTCTGGCAAGACGGTGGGACAAAGAGGAAGAAGGAGGAGCGAACGGCGAGAAGATGAAGATGAGTTGGGGCCTCCGCCCCCTCTCTCATTTTAGCTGGAGGGAGGCCAATCGCCAGCCTCTCATGATTCCAGGCAATGATGGCTTTTCTGCATGCATCTGGCAGTTGTCAAGTCGGGCGGGTGCCAAGGCAACGTGGGAAAGTGGAGACGCCCACGTCCCATCAAGCGCCATGCATCAACTCGGCCCGCTGGTGATTGGGGCCCGCGGTGCTTCGCGCTTGCCCTTTGGCTTCACCTCGAAGTCAAGTCCGAGCACGCCTTGGGCCCGGGGGCTATTGTACCTAGACTTGGCATGGCTCCATCGACGACCTGGTACAGCCCATCTACGACACCATCAAGACAAGACCCTCGCGAGGGGCCAAGCCTCGCGAGGCGGGCGACATCAAGACCTCCGGAGGGAGCGGCCTCCCCGGGCTAGCTCCTGAGGAGTGAAGATTTCTATGGAGGTGCCCACCTCATGAGGTTGAGGTGACGCAAGCCATGACGACCAAGGCCAGGCGGGCGCCAGGGGCGCAGAGGAGCATGTTTCCTCTTTGGTGCTAAGGAGGCAAGCGCATGCGCGGGGTCCTGAGGAATCAACCAAAGGTTTCCATTCTCGTGCAACAAGACCAAGACCGCCAGGACGGTAGGACGGATGTCATCACCGAGCCCACCGCAGCGTCATGACCAGAAGCTTTGTAGGCGAAGACCACCTTTCGTTAGGATAAGATGTACTACTTGTCCCGTTTCAAATTGGCCATTGTGGGATCCCTTCCCGTCTACGTTTTGGGGGAAGAGGACCGAGGCCACTATAAATATAGCTTAGCCACCACCATAGGGAGAGGGCTCTCTTTAGATCAAACCCACACCAGAGCTGACCTCGCGAGGTGGTTCTTCCCTTCTACTAGTTCATCCTCAGCTCCTCGTGAGGCTAATCACCACAAAGCAGGAGTAGGGTCTTACAACGTAAGGTGGCCCGAACATGGGTAAACTGCTGTGTCCATCTTCTTTCTTGTTCATCGAGCTAGGTCGTGGGGGTGACGAACTAGTTGGCTGGAGAGGTTGATTTCTTCGCTCACGCCCCAGAGTTCGCACCTTTCTTGGGTCCGCGGAGCCCTGAATCTGACAGCATATTTAATTTCTTCTCCAGCTCCACTCAATGATTCTTATCCTCTACTTGCATCTTAAGCTACATGCTGTTTTGTGGTGTATCTCAAGGACCAAACCTATTTGACTCATGCTCCAAAAGTACCCTTCTTGGAAATTGATGTCAAAGGGGAAGATAGAGCACATCAAAGCTTACCATATGAGCAGATCTAAGCTCTTCCAGATGCTAGTAAAACAAAGAGGCGAGAAGTCACATGTCTTTTAGAGGGAAAAGACATGTCAATATGTTTAATCTTAGTTATTATTATTTCATATCCTTATTGCTCTACCTTTGGTTGACTACACCATTTCTTGCTCTGATTTTCTCTCACCCTACCTTCTCCCATTATCCAGTATCAGGTTCAGGGGGAGAAAGAGTCCATATCAAGGGAAGAAAATCTTTGGAATTCATTGCATATCTTTAAAATCTTTGGGGACATGTCAGTATCTAAATAGAGTATGTAGTACTCACCCAGTACATGTCATCCAGTCTTGGTACTCTTGTGGTTTCCTGAAATTGCTTTATATCTAGAGTGTTCTTGTGTTACCTAACCTTGTTTTCTCAAGTCCACTCCTTCTAAAGACAGCCCAAGACCACAAGGTAAGTATATGCATCATACTCATGTGCATGATGATCTCTTGTTGATGTACATATTGTTTGCAAGAAGGATTCATGAACATGGAGGTACACTTCCTATACACATAATTTGCTCTGATGCATATAGCCAAGATGCATGTAACTCATTGCTTGCTCTGTCATGCTTACGCATTCACATGTTCTTATATTCTATATTTACATGATTGCATACATGTAGGGGGAGCCTATGCATGTTACATGTCTTTCCAAAGCTTTACTTGTTAATCTTTATATCTTCTATCTAAAACTTTGAAGTATGTTGTCATCAATTACCAAAAAGGGGGAGATTGTACGCACAAGTGCTCCCTGGGTGATTTTGGTACTTAATGCCAACATATCTCTTGTTGGACTAATACTTTTATCTAGTATATTTTAGATGAGTTCAACAATGGCGTGGTAAGGACAAAAGGATGTGCAACTCCTTCAAAATGCTAAGGACACATATTGGCAAAAGCTCAAGACTCTTCATTTCTATTTTAGTGATCCAAGATCACATTGAGTCCATAGGAAAGCCAATACTATTAAAAGGGGATGAGGTGTTGCTTAATGGTCTACTTGCTCAAAGTACTTAGTGATATTGCTCCAAGAACCCTCAGCCACTTTCTCTTCCAAATATGTCCAAAACTCAGTCAAACTCGACCCCGCCCATTGTTCATGAAATCGGTAACTGGTAGCTGCTCAGTCGGCTTGGGAGTAGTGATTAATCGGTGAATCATTCTATTAACTGGATTAACCGGTCGACCATTAATCGGTAGATTAAATAGGAATTGCCAACATGTATCTAGTTTTTTTATGTATTATACCATACTCTCAACTATGTAATATACCAAAATATGATATTGTTTGGTCGATCCTAGCTACTGAGGAGCGAGAGGGGGATGGGAGGGGTTACAGGGAAAAAATTTGGGCTTTGTTTGCCCAGAAGTTAATGGGTCAGCAGCGACTAATCGGCCTAACAACCGATTAATTGGTGTAACTGGCCAATTAATCGGCCTAACAAGTTAATACGATGAATAGGTGTTATTCAATTCAGTCATCCTATGAGTAGTGATTAATTGGTCCATTAATTGATTAATCGGATGAATTCTTGAACAGTGGCCCCACCGATTTGATCCATCCGGCGCCACCGAGTTCAGTTGACATAGCCACTGCCAGAAATCCTAGCAATTCGGTTACACCAATACGGATCTCGGTCTCACCGAGATGGCCCTGCAAACTCTCTATTGCCTGTTGCAATTATTTCGGTTTTACCGAAATGTGCAATCGGTCCCACCGAGTTTGCTTGACCAACTCTCTGTTTAATTTTTGTTGAAATCGGTCTCACCGGGTTCAAGCAATCAGTCTCACCAAGATGAGGTTTTTCCCTAGCCCTAGCACATCGGTCCCACCGAGTTGTTCCAGTCGGTCTCACCGAGATTCCTAACATTCACATTTTGGACTGAATCGGTCTCGCCGCTATTTGGTCTGACCGAATTGGGTCAAATGTGTGTAACGGTTGGATTTTCTGTGGAGGCTATATATACCCCTCCACCCCCTTCTCCATATGTGAGAGAGCCATCAGAACATGTCTACACTTCCACTACTCATTTTCTGAGAGAGAACCACCTACTCATGTGTTGAGACCAAGATATTCCAATCCTACCACAAGAATCTTGGACTCTTGCCTTCCCCAAGTTGCTTTCCACTCAAATCATCTTTCCACCATAGCCAAATCTGTGAGAGAGAGTTGAGTGTTGGGGAGACTATCATTTGAAGCACAAGAGCAAGGAGTTCATCATCAACACACCTTCTATTACCTTTGGGACAATTGTGTCTCCTAGATTGGTTAGGTGTCGCTTGGGAGCCTCCGAAAAGATTGTGGAGTTGAACCAAGAAGTTTGTAAGGGCTAGGAGATCACCTAATTCGTGAAGATCTACCCGAGTGAGGCAAGTCCTTAGTGTGCGATGGCCATGGTTGTATAGACAAGGTTGCTTCTTCGTGGAGCCTTCGTGGGTGGGGCCCTACATGGACTCGTGCAATCATTACCCTTAGTGGGCTGAAGTCTCCATCAAAGTGGATGTACGATAGCCCCACCTATCGGAACCACGCCAAAAATCTCCGAGTCCTCATTGCGTTTGGACACTCCAATCCCATCCCTTTACTTTCTTGCAACTAGCATGCTTTACTCTTCCCGCTGCTCATACTCTTGCCATGCTTGGTTGAAATGTATTGTGAATGCTTAAACTTGTGCTAAAACTCCACCTCAACTTGAAGAACTTAAAAACTGCCACTTTTGCTTGTTGAGGGTCTAATCACCCCTTTCTAGACCCCTTTTCTCGATCCTTTCATCCGGTTTGTAAGTTTATACCAAAACTTGTCCCAAATTGGACTAATTTTTTCCACAACATGTTGGTACCATGTCATAATACCATGCCAAGTTCATGATTTTCAAGCGATTTTCGTATTTATAGTAATTTTAAAACCAGGTTTCTCAATGTTTACTATCGAGTCGACATCGGCTTGGATAGGCTTTTTCCTCGCGGATCCCAAATGTTAAAATCCAAATCTGTCATTACCATGCATCTTTTCTTATTAAGAATTACAACCCATTTGGTGTGCTAGCTGAAAATAAGTTTGTGGGTGTTGGCGGGCGCTAAGAACTTGCAGGTTCTATAATGAACAATGATCTCAAGGATCCCGCAAGAATGATGTTATTTCCCTATGTTGTGATTGCTTATAATATTTATGTCTTAATTAAAGAAATGGCAAGCCATTGGCCCAGTATGAAAGAAAATATGGGTGAAAGCCGAGTTGAAAAGGGCAACAATATCTAACTCCAACTTACAAAAGTACAAAAGCACGAGGATTAATTATTCATCAGGTTTAGACAAAACCCAGATTAAAGAGGGCAATAACATCTAACTCAACCAAAGTTTTCGGCAGTCACAAGCAAATGGATCGGTCCAATCCATAAAATCAAGATCCCGACACAAAAGATCTACTGGTCCATGATGATGACAAGTTGTTGTAAATAGAAGCCGAGCACGTCCAGCAGCCCTTTTGTCCACCTGAAACTTGTTTTTTGCTGTTCAACATGTCCATCCGTGAGAAATTTCTTGTCGAAAGACTTAATCCTCACGGACAATAGTGTCCTCACATTCAACATGAAGAATGTGACAAAGCTAGTATTTGCAGGGTTGGATGCATATCCTTCCACCGTTATTATCTTCAAATGAATGTCATGACATCTGAGAAAATCCTTGTGCTTCCTTTGCCATTGATTGGTTAGACCTTTTTTCTCGAAGTCCTAGTACCCAATTAAATAAACATGAAGATTGAAAATAGTTAATGTCTAAAATAGAGTATGTCGAAGGAGCGACACCTGAATGGTTGATTCTAGTAAATTATATATGGGCTTTCAATGTGTGTGAAATCATCACCTCTATATAAAATTCTCCAAACATGGAAAGCATCGCAACAAGCCAATGGTGGTGTTTAGATCAAGATACCCTATATGAACATATAAGGTCTTGACAGAATCTAGCACCCCTGATAGGTCATCCATGGACAAGCTCTTCATTCAGCATATAACATAATATTAGCACCGAAAGTGTAATCCAAGATGATATTTAACTTATGCACACAAATGAAAAATGCAGATTACAAAAGTGTATATGGATAATATACAGTACATGAATAAGTGTGGAGCCAACCACCATCTTGTAACATTTAAACGGATCACGAATTTCACCCAAGGTATCCAGTTTAGGCGCAGAGACCACAGTTATTTGCGAAGGTTTATAACAAGAATCACGAAGCAACCTTTGTAGTGAAGGGGCATCTTCGATGTTGAGCTCATGTCCTTCAAAACGAATTCCAATGCTTTCAAGGTGAGGCAACTTTATTTTGAGGCAAGGGATATGGATTCCATTTCCAAAAAACAAGCACCAAACGGTCCAGGGCAGGGCAGTTGGAGTGGGTGTTGCTGTGCTGTGAGGCCTCCGACGGATCAACCAACACAAGCGCAAGTTTTTTCAGCAGTGGAAGTCAAAGCATTTGTACAAGATTGTCTACTAGATGGCATAGGGTCAAGGTGGCGGTGTGGAGAGAGAGGAGGAAAACCATGAGATGGACATCGGTGGTGAGGGCACAGATGCAGCGATTGGTGGTAACCTATCGCTGTAGTAATTGTAGAACTCAAGCTGCTTGAGTTTTTGAATTGACGAGATGTCAGCCAGGCGCCCACCGTGCGGGGTATGTCCAGCAGGTAGCATGCCGGGATGCGAATGCGTTGAATGGAGCCTTGGTGGGAGGAGATGATGACTCTGGGGAGTTTAGAATCATCATCGACAGATAGCTAATGACAGTCAAGATTAAGAGGCGCGGCGCACCACTGAGTGCGCCATCGAGATGCGAGGACTTGTGTGCGGCAGCAATCCTTGGTGGGGAGAAGGGAGATGATCTCCCCAAGGATGGCGTCTGGGAGATCGCTGATGCGGTCCGCCGGAGATTCTACAGGTTCCTTGGATCCAAGGGGCCATGGCCGCTTCTGGCCGTGCTATTTCTTGAGCTTGCATTGGTTTCTCCCTTGAAGAGGAAAGGGTGATGCAGCAAAGTAGAGTAAGTATTTCCCTCAGTTTTGAGAACCAAGGTATCAATCCAGTAGGAGACAACGCACAAGTCACCGAATACCTGCACAAACAAACACCAACTTGCACCCAACGCGATAAAGGGGTTGTCAATCCCTTCACGGTTATTTGCAAAGTGAGATCTGATAGGGATGGATAAACGGTAAAGTAATATTTTTGTTATTTTTGGTTTATGGAACAGAAAGTAAAAGATTGCAAAGAAAGTAAATAGGAAACTAAATTGTAGATCGGAAACTTATATGATGGAAAGTAGACCCGGGGCCATAGGTTTCACTAGAGGCTTCTCTCAAGATAGTAAATATTACGATGGGTGAACAAATTACTGCCGAGCAATTGATAGAAAAGCGCAAAGTTATGACGATCTCTAAGGCGATGCTCATGAATAGAGGCATCACGTCCGTATTAAGTAGACCGACTCCTGCCTGCATTTACTACTATTACTCCACACATCGACCGACTCCTGCCCGCATCTAGAGTATTAAGTTCATAGAACAGAGTAACCCATTAAGTAAGATGAGATGATGTAGCAGGATAAACTGAAGCAATATGATGAAAACCCCATCTTGTTATCCTCGATGGCAACAATACAATACGTGTCGGTTCCCCTTCTATCACTAAAACCGAGCACCACAAGATTGAACCCAAAGCTAAGCACTTCTCCCATTGCAAGAAAAACCAATCTAGTTGGCCAAACCAAATCTATAGTTTGAAGAGACTTGCAAAGATATCAAATCATGCATATAAGAATTCAGAGGAGATTCAAATAATATTCATAGATAAGCTGATCATAAATCCACAATTCATCGGATCTCGGCCAACACACCGCAAAAGAGTATTACATCGAATAGATCTCCAAGAACATCATGGAGAACTTTGTATTGAGAATCAAAGAGAGAGAAGAAGCCATCTAGCGACTAGCTATGGACCTGTAGGTCTAAGGTAAACTACTCACGCTTCATCAAAGAGGCAATGGTGTTGATGTAGAAGCCCTCCGTGATCGAATCCCCCTTCGGCAGGATGTTGGAAAAGGCCCCTAGATGGGATCTCATGGGTACAGAAGGTTCGGCGGTGGAAAAGCGGTTTTGTGGCTCCCCTGGAAGGTTTTGGGATATTTGAGAATATATAGGCGGAAGAAATAGGTCGGTGGAGTCACGAGGGGCCCACAAGGGTGGGGGGCACGCCCTACCCCCTGGGCGCGCCTTCCGACCTTGTGGCCACCTCGTGGCTTTCCTGACGTGCACTCCAAGCCCTCTGGATGTCTTCTGGTCCAAGAAAAATCATCGCCAAAGCTTCATTCCGTTTGGACTCCGTTTGGTATTCCTTTTCTGTGAAACTCTAAAACAAGGGGAAAACATGAACTGGCACTGGGCTCTAGGTTAATAGGTTAGTCCAAAAATCATATAAAATAGCATTAATGCATATAAAACATCCAAAACAGATAATATAATAGCATGGAACAATAAAATATTATAGATACGTTGGAGACGTATCAAGCATCCCCAAGCTTAATTCCTGCTCGTCCTCGAGTAGGTAAATGATAAAAACAGAATTTTTGATGTGGAATGCTACCTAACATATTTATCCATGTCATTCTCTTTATTGTGGCATGAATGTTCAGATCCGGATGATTCAAAACAAAATTTTAATATTGACATAAAAACAATAATACTTCAAGTATACTAACAAAGTAATTATGTGTTCTCAAAATATTATGGCCAAAGAAAGCTTACCCCTACAAAATTATATTGTCTGGCTATGCTCCATCTTCATCACACAAAATATTTAAATCATGCACAACCCCGATGACCAGCCAAGCAATTGTTCCATACTTTTAACGTTCTCAAACTTTTTCAACTTTCACGCAATACATGAGCGTGAGCCATGGACATAGCACTATAGGTGGTATAGACGGTGGTTGTGGAGAAGACAAAAAGAAGGAGATAGTCTCACATCAACTAGGCATATCAACGGGCTATGGAGATGCCCATCAATAGATATCAATGTGAGTGAGTAGGGATTGCCATGCAACAGATGCACTAGAACTATAAGTTTATGAAAGCTCAAAAACAAACCCATTGGGTGTGCATCTTACTCGCTTGCTCACAAAGACCTGGGACAATTTGACGAAGCCAATCATTGGAATATACAAGCCAAGTTCTATAATGAAAATACCCACTAGTATATGAAAGTGATATCATAGGAGACTCTCTATCATGAATATCGTGGAGCTACTTTGAAGCACAAGTGTGGTAAAAGGATAGTAACATTGCCCCTTCTCTCTTTTCTCTTATTTTTTTATTTGGGCATTCTCTCATTTTTTGGCCTCTTTTTTTCGTCGCAGTCTCATCCCAACTTGTGGGGGGATCATAGTCTCCATCATCCTTTCCTCACACGGGACAATGCTCTAATAATGAAGATCATCACACTTTTATTTACTTACAACTCAAGAATTACAACTCAATACTTAGAACAAAATATGACTCTATATGAATGCCTCCGGAGGTGTACCGGGATGTGCAATGAATCAAGAGTGACATGTATGAAAGAATTATGAACGGTGGCTTTGCCACAAATACGATGTCAACTACATGATCATGCAAAGCAATATGACAATAATGGAGCATGTCATATGAACGGAACGGTGGAAAGTTGCATGGCAATATATCTCGGAATGGCTATGGAAATGCCATAATAGGTAGGTATGGTGGCTGTTTTGAGGAAAGTATATGGTGGGTTTATGGTACCGGGGAAAGTTGCGCGATACTAGAGAGGCTAGCAATGGCGGAAAGGTGAGAGTGTGTATAATCCATGGACTCAACATTAGTCATAAAGAACTCACATACTTATTGCAAAAATCTATTAGTCACTGAAACAAAGTACTACGCGCATGCTCCTAGGGGTATAGATTGGTAGGAAAAGACCACCGCTCGTCCCCGACCGCCACTCATAAGGAAGACAATAAATAAATAAATCATGCTCTGACTTCATCACATAATGGTTCACCATATGTGCATGCTACGGGACTCACAAAGTTTAACACAAGTATTTCTCAAAATCACAACTACTCACTAGCATGACTTTAATATCACCATCTTCATATCTCAAAACAATCATAAGGAATCAAACTTCTCATAGTATTCAATGCACTTTATATGAAAGTTTTTATTATATCCCTCTTGGATGCCTATCATATTAGGACTAAATTTATAACCAAAGCAAATTACCATGTTGTTTTAAAGACTCTCAAAATAATATAAGTGAAGTGCGAGAGTTCATCAATTTCTATAAAATAAAACCCACCGTCATGCTCTAAAAAGATATAAGTGAAGCACTAGAGCAAATTTGCCTAGCTCAAAAGATATAAGTGAAGCACATAGAGTATTCTAATAAATCACGATTCATGTGTGTCTCTCTCAAAAGGTGTGTACAGCAAGGATGATTGTGGCAAACTAAAAAGCAAATACTCAAATCATACAAGATGCTCCAAGCAAAACACATTGGTGAATAAAAATATAGCCTCAAGTAAAGTTACCGATAGACGAAGACGAAAGAGGGGATGCCTTCCTGGGCATCCCCAAGCTTAGGCTCTTGGTTGTCCTTGAATATTTGTAACATCCCAAAATTCTAAATTTTGGAATGTTATAATAATTAAGTAATAATGATTGCTTGCGTGATTTGTTGTGTGACCTCTTTCAGTGGTAGGCTAGCAGATGTAGGGGAAAGTAGGTGTAACTGTCTACCCAGAGTAAAGAGTAAATGCTTCGGAAAGACTGTGTCTTGGTCATCCATATCTCAAACATCATGTAGTGCGAGAAATTCAACTGAGGAGATCGAGTCTTGTGGGGAAAAGTGCGCAAACCTCTGTAGAGTGTATAAAAAAAATCATGATTTGCTGTGTCCCCGGTTATGGACATTTTGAGTATCTGGTATTTGAATTATTGGTTGATCTCATCACGTTACTTAATTAATGTATTGGGTTATTAATGATTTGGTGATTTTTGGATTGAGTTGGGGTTACCTTCTCAATATGGGTAATTTAACATAGTAGGAAATAAAATTTATTCCTTTGTTGTAGGAAAAAATTAGCTTTATGCAAAATTAAACTTAGAGCCTCCACCAGCGAAATATGCATATAGAGATACACAATTCCCATTATTATTCTATGGTGTGAAATTGCCAGTACATTCAATGTACTGACCTACATGGCTGCAACGTCTCATGTTGCAGGAATCTTATGACGAGTAAGTGAAATGATTAGGGTTACGATGTCTACACTCAACTTTGCCGTTGGTGTTGTTGGGAATTCCACAACCTTGTTGTTACTTCCTCTATATGGATTGAGGTAATAGTATTTACATTAGTTTATACATGTGATTTGCCTCTGTTATAAATCCTCGAGTACTGTGTGTGTCAGCATGCCGATCCAGGGATGACACTTAAGCACAGAGACTTCGATCCATTTGGGTTGGGTCGCTGCAAGATGGTATCAGAGCACATGTTGACTGTAGGACATGACCCCTAGAAACTGGCAAGCCCATAGGAAAGATTTTCTCTAAAACTTTATTTTAAAATAGATCTTTTACCTCAATTCTTTTCTTAGCTTTATCAAATATTCCCTTTTAGTTAGACTATACCCTTTCCCCTTTTGACCACATGAAGATTCGACGGATGAGACCACTCCGAGAGGATATCGGGCAACTAAGACCACTTTGGAATGAAGATGATTTTACTGTGCATGATAATAATGGAAACTACAACGGTTGAAGACTCCGAAGACTAGGAGAATTTGAAGGCTCTGAAGAATTTCCAGATTGGTATGACCTAGGAAGGCTACCCTTATGGAATTTGTCAGGCTATTGAAGCTGTCAATACCCGAGATCAAGGTGTGTTGGAGAAAGACCGGAACATGGAGCGTTAAAACTCAAAGTTTTTGTCAAGAAAACCCTAAGGCAGGTGTTGAGGATATAACCCTTAGAGTCACCCGCCAGGAGGGGCCGGGTTACTCATAATGGTCATCACGCGAAGCCCAGTACCGAGCTTGAAGATGGCGGGCCAATGATGGGCCTAAGACCCGGAGATGGCTTAAGGCCCGTAGTGATAAACCGCCGTATGGCAAGACTTGTAGTGTAAGGCAAGAATAGTTGAGAGTCCGAGCCGGACACTCTTATGAGCCGGCCGGGACTCTGAGAGCCGCCGGGTGTCAACCTCTCTATATAAAGGGACGACCCGGCGGCGGTTTGGGACAAGTAAGATCTCGTCGAGAGCCGGGCATAGCGATTAAGCTCCCTGGTCATCGAAACCATAATCAATACCACCTCAACTGGACGTAGGCTTTTACCTTCACCGTAAGGGGCCGAACCAGTATAACCCCCGTGTTCCTTGTCCCGTTTAACCCCTTTAAGCTTCCTAGATGCGATGGCTCCACGACTAAGTCCTAGCTCGAGGACATCTGCCGTGACAATTCCACGACAGTTGGCGCCCACCATGGGGGCAGCGCACAGTGGATTTGAGTTCTTGAAGGGCAGCTTCGAAGGGCTCAAGGGATACGCTGTGGGCCGGATGACCAAGAGTCGTCGCGGCAAGCTCTACATCGATGATGCAAACTGGGGGCCCGATGCTGGCTCAATTGAGTATGGTTACCGGGTCCCCTTTGGCGGAATTCATATCTTCATTGGCAAGATTGGTGAGCCGGGCCCTGAGCCGGACCTCTGCGCCGATCTCATCGAGACGGCTCAGCGTGCACGACCCGCCCGGGCTCTACCCGCCTTGAAGCATGCTTTTGTGGGATGTGTTCATGGAGGGCTCTCTGAAGGGTCTGGATCTGGCGATGAGACGGCTGCCGGCTCTGACGGCGAGTCGTCTACGGATGAGTCAAATTCGTTGTATCAACTTCAGGACGACAGGCTTAGGAGTTGTTCCGATGGCGACAGCGTTCCGGACCCTTTTGAACCGCCGAGCCGGGTTGGAATCTTCATGGCCGGCGCGCAGCCTATTCAAAACCCCGCCTCCGGGTCAGGAAGCCCGGTGCCTTCACCGGCTCAGGTGCTGATGGATCTCACAGACAAGCTGACGGTCCTGTTGACCGCTACGGTGGCTCCGGCGGATCAAGTTCAGCATGACGCGGAGGTGGCACAGTTAAAGTTGGATCTAGCAAAGGCCAAGGAGGATCTGGCGGCGGAGGGGATCAGGATGGCTGCAGAGAGGGCGGCTCTCGACGCCCAGACTCAGCTGATTCAGGCACAGTCCTTCCGGCTCACGATGGATCAAAACGCATCCAATGAGGTCATGAGAAGGAGGCATCAAAAGGCCCAATCTCGACTCCCTCCGGTTTACGATCCTCGAAATCTCTTCAACATGCTGGGTGCAGGGTCTAGTAACCTGCCGGAGATCATAGTGCCCGGGGCTGGGACACCAATCCAGCCCCAAGTGATGGGACCTCCCCGGGTGAACCCTGCCCCGCCTCAGTACGTGCCAATACCACTGGGTCATTATGCCAACCCGCTGGAAAACATGGTCGCCGCAGCGGCACGGCTGGCGGCTCTCCCAATTGATGGCGACTCTCCAACGGCGGTTGAAACCCGCCGGGTTAGAGAACTCCTTCAGACAGCTCTGGCACAGCAAGAGGCGTACTCGTATAGCCGGGACAGGATCCATTCAACCCCGCGTCCAGGCCGGAGCCCGAGTTATAGCAGACACATGGTCTCAGCGACCGGCTCAAGTAATGTCCGACGCCGTGACTTGCCACCTGGACACGGCCCGGCTCATAACGGGGCCTTTCACGCGGCAGACCAAGACAGAGCACGGCAAGAGGCGGAGCAGGTGCCTCAGGTGACGACTTACCAGACACCCCCGGCTTATCCGACGGCTTCCATCGACGTGGGTATCCCTACGAGGACTGGAGGTGTCCCTTGTTTAGTGTCGTCTCTCCGCAATGAACGTCTACCCAAGGACTTCAAAGGGCCTAGGAAGGTGCCTAATTACACGGCTGATTTACAACCCGGAGCTTGGATCGAGAGTTACGAGATGGCCATGGAATTGCTGGAGGTCAGCGAAGCGGCGATGGCCAAGTACTTCACCATGATGTTAGATGGGACTGCCCGCACTTGGTTGAAAGGGCTGCCGCCGAATTCTATCGGGTCTTGGGCTGAGCTGAAAGCCCGGTTCATTCAAAACTTGGTTCTGCAGTCTTAATGTTGGAGCAGAATTGTCGTTTCCTGTCCCTGAAGATAAAACTCGGGCGGCTCAAGCGCGACTGCAATGATATGGGTACGCTGATGGCGGCTCTCGTCAAGTACGCCGACTCTGATAGTACCAAGGACCCCGCTTCAGATGATGAAAGGACAGGGAAGGGAAAAAAGAACGGCAACGACAAGGGTCCTCAGCATAACCCGGCAAACCAAGGAGGTAACAAGCGTAAGGCTGATGGCAGCATGGAGTTTGTGGCCAATGCCAGCTCATAGGGTAACAACCAGCGACGTAAAGGGAGGCCACCTCCCCGAGCCGGCGGTTCAAGCCCAACGCTTGAGCAGTTGTTGAACGAGCCTTGTCCAAGGCATGGCTCCAGGGAGAAGCCAGCTACTCATCTATGGAAAGATTGTGCAATCATGAAGGCCTTTAAGAATTCCAATGCCTTTAATGGCAATAATGGCTCGGGCGGCGGCTCAGGCGCCGGCGGCTTTCATGGCCCGGGCGGCGGCTCAAATTCCAATCCTCAGAATGTTCAAGGGGGCTTTAATCAGCAGTCCGGCCAGGGTCATCAACAGCAACAGGGGGGATACCAGACCAATCCAAAGCAGCTCAATGGTGGACAGTATCATGTGTTTACCACCAGTCTATGTAAGCGAGATCAGAAGCTTCACAAGAGGGCTGTGAATGCTGTTGAGCCGGCGGTTCCACGCTATTTAAGATGGTCTGAGCAGCCTATTGTGTGGAGTAGGGAGGATCACCCTCCCCGGGTTGATAATCCGGGTCACTTGGCCTTGGTGGTGGCTCCTCAGGTGGGAGGATATAAGTTCACTAAGGTGCTCATGGATGGAGGCAGCAGCATCAACATCCTCTATTATGAGACCTTCCGTCGTATGGGGTTGATTGATAAGAACCTCAGCCAGTCCAATACTGTTTTCCATGGTGTGGTGCCTGGTAAGTCGGCTTATCTAGTTGGTAAGATCGAATTGGAAGTGGCCTTTGGAGATGAATACAACTACAGGGTGGAAAAATTGACCTTTGAGGTGGTCAAGATAAGAAGTCCGTACCATGCCATATTTGGGCGGCCGGCTTACGCCAAGTTCATGGCACGGCCGTGTTACATATACTTACAGCTCAAGATGCCGGGTCACAATGGGACCATTACGGTTCATGGCAGCCGAAAGATAGCCTTGGAGTGTGAGGAAGGTGACGCGGCTTATGCAGAGTCTGTTTGTGCAACAGAGGAGTTGAAATTTTACAAAGACAATGTTGACCCAACAGATATGACATCTCTGAAGAAACCGACCACGGAGCATGAGCCGACAATGAAATTTAAGTCGGCTGATGAGACTAAACTTGTTGATTTCGTTCCAGGTGACTCATCTCAGCAGTTTAGCATCAGTGCCAATCTGGATCCAAAGTAGGAAAGCGCGCTCATCGAGTTCATCCGTGAGAACAGGGACATTTTTGCATGGAAACCTTATGACATGCCAGGTGTACCTAGAAAACTCGCTGAGCACACTCTCAATATTGATCCGAAATTTAAGCCAGTCAGGCAATTCCTTTGGCGGTTTAATGAAGAGAGGCGGAAAGCCATTGGTGAGGAGGTGGCCCGGCTCTTGGCGGCCGGGTTTATTGTCGAAGTTTTTCATCCAGAATGGTTAGCTAACCCGGTGCTCGTGCTCAAGAAGAATGGCACCTGGCGGATGTGTGTGGACTACACGGACTTAAACAAGGTGTGTCCGGCTGATCCTTTTGCTCTCCCCCGTATTGATCAAATCATTGACGCTACGGCGGGTTGCGAACGCTTAAGTTTCTTGGATGCTTATTCTGGATACCATCAGATTAAAATGGCAGTTAAGGACCAGGAGAAGACGGCGTTCATCACTCCCTTTGGAGCCTTCTGTTATGTGTCTATGCCTTTTGGACTCAAGAGTGCACAGGCGACTTACCAGCGTTGTGTGCTGAATTGTCTTCATAACCAGATTGGGCGCAATGTTCATGCCTATGTTGATGATATCGTGGTTAAGTCCAGGGAAAAGGAGACTCTAGTTGATGACCTTAGAGAAACCTTTGATAATCTCCAGGTTTACAAGATGATGCTTAACCCGGCCAAGTGTGTTTTTGGTGTTCCTGCAGGCAAGCTCTTGGGTTTCCTGGTTTCTAACAGAGGTATTGA
Organism: Triticum aestivum; assembly: GCF_018294505.1. Taxonomy (NCBI): domain Eukaryota; kingdom Viridiplantae; phylum Streptophyta; class Magnoliopsida; order Poales; family Poaceae; genus Triticum; species Triticum aestivum. The sequence goes on from NC_057802.1 coordinate 264,911,756, forward strand.
AGCTAACCCGGAAAAGATAAAGGCAATCACCTCTCTGTCTAAGCCGGCGTGCATCAACGACGTCCAACGTCTAGCAGGCCGCATCGCTGCTTTGAGCCGGTTTATAAGCCGGTTGGGTGAAAAGGCCATGCCACTGTACCAGTTGATGAAGAAAACCGATGACTTTGTCTGGAATGATGCTGCTAATACTGCTTTTGAGGATTTGAAGAGGCAGCTGGCTGAGCCCCCAGTCCTTGCTGCTCCGGTTGACAAGGAGCCCTTATTACTGTATGTAGCTGCTAACACACGAGCCGTCAGTGTGGCTGTGGTGGTGGAGCGCAAGGAAGAGGGTAAGGAGTATCCGGTTCAGTGGCCGGTTTATTACGTCAGTGAAGTGCTCATCGAGTCCAAACAACGGTATCCACATTGGCAGAAGCTTGTTTATGGTGTGTTCATGGCAAGCCGGAAGCTTAAGCATTATTTCCAGGGTCACCCTATCACTGTGGTTAGTTCTGCTCCCCTTGGAGATATCATCCAAAACAGAGAAGCCACAGGAAGAGTGGCTAAGTGGGCTATAGAGCTCGGGCCTCATGGTCTGAAGTACGTACCGCGCACTGCTGTTAAATCTCAAGCTTTGGTGGATTTCATCAACGATTGGACAGAGCTACAAGTGCCTGAAGAAAAGCCGGATAATACATATTGGACTATTCACTTTGATGGGTCTAGGCAATTGGAGGGCTCGGGGGCTGGAGTCGTGTTGACTTCCCCTAAAGGTGACAAGTTCCATTATGTGCTACGGTTGATATTTCCATGCACTAACAATGCGGCTGAGTACGAGGCTTTGCTCCATGGTCTTCGGGTGGCTAAGGAGATGAGCTTGAGCAGAGTAAGATGTTTGGGCGACTCAGATCTAGTGGCTCAACAAGTATCAGGCAAGTGGGATTCCAAGGACCCTCTCATGGCAGCTTATCGCCGTGAAGTTGAAGTCGTTGCTGGACACTTCCAGGGTTACCAAGTAGAGCACATCGATCGCAGGAAGAACGAGGCGGCTGATGCATTAAGCCGGCTGGGCTCTCAGCAAAAACCGGTGCCGCCTAATACTTTCTTGGACATCTTGCATAACCCTTCTGTTAAGTTACCTATAGAGGAAGACTTGGATGTCCCTGACCCGGAAGCGCAGTTGGTGGCGGCTCTCCACATCACCCTAGACTGGACAGTATCATACTTGGCTTATATGACCCGGGGAGATTTGCCTAAGGATGAAACTTTGGCCAGACAAATAACCCGGCGGTCTAAGTCAATGGTCATCATCAATGGCGAGCTGCATCGTCACAGTGTTACAGGAACTTTCCAGCGTTGTGTTTCCCCTGAGGAAGGCCAAGATATTTTGCGTGAGATTCACGAGGGGGATTGTGGCCATCATGCCGGCTCAAAATCTCTTGTGGCCAAGGCTTTCCGTCATGGTTTTTATTGGCTGACGACTCACGCTGATGCGGAGGACTTGGTCAGTAAATGTGACGGTTGTCAGAGGTTCTCGCGACGGGCTCATGTGCTGGCTCAGGAGCTGAGGATGATACCAATCACTTGGCCATTTGCTGTCTGGGGGCTTGATATGGTTGGGCCTTTTAAAAGGTCCAAGGATAAGAAGACCCACCTTTTGGTGGCAGTTGACAAGTTCACAAAGTGGGTTGAGGCAGAGCCAATTAGCAAGTGTGACGCAGCCACGGCGGTTCAGTTCATGAAAAGGGTGATATTTCGCTTTGGTTTTCCACACAGCATTATAACTGACAATGGTACCAATCTGTCTAAGGGCGCCATGGAGGAGTTTTGTCAACGAGAGCATATTAGACTTGATGTTTCATCAGTGGCTCATCCTCAATCCAATGGTCAAGCTGAGAGAGCTAATCAGGAGATCTTGAAGGGCATTAAGCCCCGGCTTTTGGTCCCTTTGCAATGGACGCCGGGTTGTTGGGTGGAGGAGTTACCCTCCGTGTTATGGAGCATCAATACTACTCCAAACAGGTCTACGGGTTACACGCCTTTATTCATGGTTTATGGAGCGGAAGCAGTCCTCCCCAGTGACATCCGTCATGACTCGCCTCGAGTGGCGGCTTATGTTGAGGCGGACAATGAATAGGCGCGCCAAGATGCTCTTGACTTGTTGGACGAACAGCGTGACGTGGCAGCAGCTCGCTCAGCGATTTACCAACAAGACCTGCGCCGTTATCACAGTCGCCGAGTTAAGTCCCGGGTCTTCCAGGAAGGTGATCTGGTGCTCTGGCTCATCCAAGATCAAACAGATGCACACAAACTATCCCCGCCTTGGGAAGGGCCCTTTGTGGTCAGCAAGAACTTGCACAATGGGTCATACTACCTTATTGACGTTCGGGAGCATAAAGATTCACGCAAGTCGGAGGAAGAGACCCGTCGGCCGTGGAACATAGCTCAGCTTCGGCCTTATTACACCTGAGCCACCGGCTCTCATAATGTACATATTTCTGTAGCCATGTATATATTATGTTAAATAATAAAGCAGGACCTCTGTCCTTTCCTCCTCCAAAGGTAAACGTGTTATTTCCATTACAACATCACATGGTCACTTGGAGGTGGATCCGGCTTATGATCGTATTCGAATCTGGCCGTAACCAATATAATCACCTGGGGGCTTCCTGTTCAAACATAGGTCGTATTCGAACCAAAGAGAACATAGCTGTCGATACCCATTTGATTGGCAAAGTGCCGAGCTCATTGGGGAGTTTTTGTTGATCATATTTGAATCATAGCTCAACCCCCTTTGGGAACCGACGTGGATCGTATTCGAATCAGCGTCGTTAAACAACTCTTAAGGTCATTTGGGGGCTTCCTGTTCAAACATGGGTCGTATTCGAACCAAAGAGAACATAGTTGTCGGTACCCTCTTGGTTGGCATCGCCAAAGCCACTGGGGGCTATATGATCGCATTCGAATCTTAGCTTAACCCCTTTGGGACGGTTCTCTGGTCGTATTTGAACCGGAAGCCCCTAAGCTTTTGATCTTCTGACTTACAACAAGTTCTGTTGGTCACATCAACAGTGGGCAAGGGCGGCTCTTCTTTTGCCGACTTAATTTTGATTCACAACATTGATAACACATAGTAAGTATTCTTGATGCTGGTAAACCGGAGTTGAGGTCTTCACCTCGTTATTCGGGTTACATAAACCGGAAATATACTTGAAGGCTTGTAAGTATGCTGTTATGGTTGAATCAAAGATATGATTGAGGGCCAGTCTTTGGTGCTTTTTAATTCATATTCCGGGTTATATATATAAGGCCTATGATTCTCAGTGCGGTAAGCCACCTAGAGACTTGTGACTTGTTTTCTATGCAGGATGGTTAAAGACAGCTGTTCGAGATTAAGGACAATAAATCATCAATTATGACCCGGACGAATATAAGGAAGCAATTTCAAGGGATTTAAGCATTCAACACGTGCACGATGGCACGACAAGGTTAAAATGTTTGTCCTACTCTATTACAAGACTCCCTGAGTCCAAAAGATGAGGCATTGTTTTAAAGGCGTAACCATGGGCCGCCTAAGAGTCAAGATGCTTGCTGGGTCGAAGCTTCCGGCTCATCCCTCTCCGCTCCTCCGGCTGTTCCCATGACCTGGAAGGTTGACGATTTCCAGTCAATGCCGCTCAAAGCTTCAAATTGAGCCTCCTCGTCAATTAACCCCGCCGGGTCAACTTCTAGGGCGAAGGTATGCTTACGAGTCGGAGGGATCAAGCTGATTGCTTCGTAGCGTGGAGTGGGGATCCTCTGATTCTCCGAGTCATAGCCCGGCTGATACTTGGTGAGGTCGGTGTCATTCCCAATCGGGGTAGCCACCGGGCGCACACTCTTCACACAGGCCGCGAAGTCTTTTTGATCAAAGGGAGTGCCGTCTTCCTTCAGGCTGGGGTATCCAAGTGCGATGTCAGCCGGGTCTAGCTCTGGAAGGAAAGCCTTGGCCCGGCTCAGAGCAGCTTTGGCTCCGGCTCTTGCAGAGGCCCGTCGTAGCTCTTGGAAGCGCTGAGGAAGAACGGCAAGCCGCCGAAGTACGTCCGCCAGGTGAGCCGGAACCTCATTGGACAGGGCCACAACGACCAAGGCGCGCTGTGACCCGGTGTAGAGTTGCTCCACCAAGGTGTACACGGCCTTCAGCTTGGTCAGCACATTTTGATTGAGGTTGGCGCTTCTGGGACATGTTTTACAACGTCAGGCAAGCCGCTAGCAATGATGGGACTTATGAGACATAGAGAATGTAAACTTGTTGAAAGTCTGCAGAATGACTTACCAAAGATTGCGGCGACCATCTGTGACACATGGCGCTTTAAGCCGGAGAGTTCGGCGGTTCTCTCCGTCAGAGCCGCCTCCGCCTGTTCGGCCCGGCTGACCAGAGCAGCCTTCTCTTCGGCCCAAGTCTTCCTTTCGGTTTCAAACTTCTTCTTCAGCTTCTCTTGAGCAGCAACACTGGACTCAAATTTAGTGTTGGCCTTCCGGGTCTTAGTTTCTTGAGTCTTCAGGCGGTTCTTCAGATCAGAGATATCAGCCTCAAATTTCTTGCAAGTAGCCTATATAATTTCCGGGTTATAGTATGAATAATTATTATACAACTTTAAAGTCCCAAGCACTTTCCAAGAAAAGACACTTGGCACTTGGGGGCTAATGTATGCTGAAAGGTTCTATCTACAAATTGCCGGTTCATGAAAGTAAGCCGGAAGTTAAGTCTACAACATATTCTATCATAAGTAGTAGACTTGGGGGCTAGTATGGTAAAGATGACTATGCAGTAAGCAAGAGAGTGGTACCTCAGATTTCTGCTGTATCTGCTTCACCATGTCGATCTCCAGGTCCCGGCTGTTGTGCACCTGATTGACATAGCCGGAGATGATATCTCCAATGCTCAAGTTAGCGTAGTTGGTGATGTCCAGCTTGGCCCTGCGGCGCTCTAGCAACTCTTCCTTGGCAGAGCACTTAGCCAGCGCAGTGGGTCTCCCCGGCTCGACAAATTCCGTCCGGGTGATTACCACGTCCGGGTCATCGGCCGGCTGAGCTGGGCTGGAGATCTCCGGGTTAGCAGAAGTCTCTGTGATTGGCTTGTCGGTTGGAGCGATGGCTTCAGGAGCAGAGGCAGCTGGCGGCTCTTGAGCTGAAACCTCCGGCTCAGTCAAGACCGGCTCTTCGACCGGTTTATTCTTCTTCGCCCTCTTGCTGAGCTTTGCCTGGGCACTGAAAGGACAAAAGGTTAGTACAAAAATATGAGTAAAGATAAGCACAACACAAGATGATCATCATTACCCGGGTGCGGTCTTGAAAGCCGGTAGGTTAGATTGCATAGAATCACCAGAGGAAGGTGAAGTTTCCTGATAATTTGAATCAAAAGAATTGAGTGGTTGACGAGTAACGCCCGCCAAAGGATGAAAAATATATAAGTTGAAGATAACCTCGGTCCGGCGCTTCCTTGATGTTTCAGGTAAGCCGGAGGAGAGGTCTGCATCCTTGTTGGTCCGGGTGTGCCGCCGGCTCTCATGAATCTGTTGCTTCAAAAGAAATTGAGGATCTTGATAAGCTAAAGGATGTGAAAATCTTACTTTCCGAGTTACTCTTCGGACTTTCAGCCTTGGCAAGGGCTCCGAGTCGGAGGAAAGTGTCGTTACCTCTTCAGTCACCGGGTTACTTGCTCCGGTGTCATCCTGCTGATGATCAGTATCGATAAGGTGGATAGGAATAAACAAGAAACAAAACAAGAGCCTACAGATTCAGGGGTTACCTCTGACTCGGAGCTGTCACTTAGCTGAAGCAGCTCTGAGGCAGTAGGCCTGCTTCCCTTCTTGCGGGGAGCGGCTCTCCTGGCGGCTTTCTTGGCCTTCCTGGCTTTTTTGGCCGCTTCATGGTCATATTTGACCTTCCAGAACTTGTCATTAGCCTGAAACATACAGCAAAGATTTCTTAAGGTCCAGATGGAAACTATTAAAAAGAAAACCAAGGTGTTCAGGTCAGTGGCTTACCGCCGGAGCCGGGTTAGCTTGGCAGAAGGGGTTCAGGCCAGTTCTCCCACAATCGGCTAAGCTCTCATTCAGGAGAGACTTAGTCATGTCATCCACGACGTCCTCAGGAAGATCGTTGGGGCTGTGCCGCAGGGGGTCATCCTTCCGGCCCGTGTAAGCACACATTAAGCTGGGGCGGCGGCTCAAGGGGATCACCCGCCAAGAGATCCAAACCCAGACCAGATCAATGCCGTTGAGGCCGTTTCCCAGGAGAGCCTTGATCTTATTGATGGTGGGGATCAGAGGTTGACGCTCAGCTTGAGAGAGTTTGTCTGGCAAAGGGTGATTTGGCTCCAGACGCAGGGCACGAAAGCCGGGCAGAGGGCTCTCGTCAGCCGGAGAAGTGTCCTGGCAATAAAACCACGTCTTGTTCTAGTCCTTTGGATGGCTTGGCAGCTCAGCATAAGGAAAGAGGCAATCTCTCTGGCGTTGAATGGAGATTCCACCAAGTTCCAGGCTCGGCCCGTTGGCGCACTCATTCTGGCGGTTCAGATCAAATAGCTCTCTGAAGAGCAGCAGGCTGGGTTCTTCTCCAAGATAGACTTCGCAGAATACTTGGAAGTTGCATATATTTGACACGGAATTGGGTCCTATGTCTTGCGGCCGCAGATCGAAGAAGTTCAGAACATCCCTAAAGAATTTTGAGCCGGGCGGTGCGAAGCCCCGGCTCATGTGATCAGCAAATATCACCACCTCACCATCTCTAGGTTGAGGTCTCTCCTCCGACGGGTCAGGGGCACGATAAGACATGATTTCCTTCTTGGGCAAGTAACCCGTCTTTACGAAATCAGCTAAAGTGTCATCGGTGACATTGGATCTCATCCAGTTGCACGTGATGGGTGCCTTGGGAGCTTTGGGAGGCATTGTGAAAGATGAAGCCTATGACAAAAGGAAAATGTCCGGTTCAATTATAAGCCGGCAGACGTCTACAGTTTAATACTCAAATGGCGGCTTATGAGAGGGGCCTAATGACATATGGTTAAGTGCATCGGGTTATCTAAGCCGCTGAAGGTATCTTGAGTAATTCAAATTGTCTACAGCTTTATCATTAAATGAGCCGGAAAGTTTGCGGAGTGTGGCTTCTTTTAAGCCGGAAATGTGAGCCGCCATAGCTCAGCAGATGCAATTTTTGACTAAGTGTGGTGAAAACAAGTTTCACAGATCGCAGTAATTATTTTGGATCAAACGGTCGGCTAAAAGGAAAAATTTCTAGACCTAGAACAGACACAGGAAAAGTTCAAGGGTTTGAACGGAGCCTTTATGCAATGAAAGGGGATCTATGTACATTGGGAATGGGCATGAAACAGCTACCACAGCAGTTCTGTACAGTCTAAAGATCAAGAAAAGGTGGTAATAATGAAATCTATCAAGAGCTCGCGATGAACGGCGACGAACACGGGAAGAACAGGAAAGAACTCTAATGCGGATCTATTCTATGGAGTGGCAAGGGCTTACGGGTGCTGGAGAGTTGCGGAGGTCGCCGCCGTTTCTCTGGTCACGTCAGGTTGATGCAGCGGCCTGAGTCGGGGAAGACGATGGAGGCGACGAGTAACTGGAGCCTCATGGGCCGGGCTATTTATAAGGTGAGGCTCATAAGTGGGCGCGAGAAACGAGGAGGCCACGGCGTGGTTATCTCGCCACAAAAAACGCATCGATTTTCGGGATGGCAATTAAAGATAAGATCCGTTGCGGATATGGTGGAATAAAGAATGAACTTAATGGAAGATGACGTCACGGCGGGTTACCAGGACTCCAGAAGATGACGTCACGGCGGGTTATAACCTTCGCACGACCATAAGCCCGAAGACTTTTTTCTCCCAAAGGAATTGAAGATTGACATGAACCGGTTCAAATCAATCTGGGGCCTAATGTTGAGGATATAACCCTTAGAGTCACCCGCCAGGAGGGGCCGGGTTACTCATAATGGTCATCACGCGAAGCCCAGTACCGAGCTTGAAGACGGCGGGCCAATGATGGGCCTAAGACCCGGAGATGGCTTAAGGCCCGTAGTGATAAACCGCCGTATGGCAAGACTTGTAGTGTAAGGCAAGAATAGTTGAGAGTCCGAGCCGGACACTCTTATGAGCCGGCCGGGACTCTGAGAGCCGCTGGGCGTCAACCTCTCTATATCAAGGGACGACCCAGCGGCGGTTTGGGACAAGTAAGATCTCGTCGAGAGCCAGGCATAGCGATTAAGCTCCCTGGTCATCAAAACCATAATCAATACCACCTCAACTGGACGTAGGCTTGTACCTTCACCGTAAGGGGCCGAACTAGTATAACCCTCGTGTTCCTTGTCCCGTTTAACCCCTTTAAGCTTCCTAGCTGCGATGGCTCCACGACTAAGTCCTAGCTCGAGGACATCTGCCGTGACAATTCCATGACAGCAGGAGATATCAACTATGGAATGATAGCTCATTGCAACAACAAGGGCAGAAACACGACTATCCATGATGCTATCGCTCGCTCATGCTATCGTCACCGTACTGAGTTAAGCATGCATTTCTTCGAAAAGATTGGATGACAAAAGGGCTAATGGAGCACCTATCAGCAAAAGACGAAGTTTTAACCTTAGCTGGTGTATCGCCAGGATCTAGAGTATTACATCGAGAATTTTAAGATGGACCTTCAGGAAGCCTTATTTGACAAGCAAGCATTTCGTGAAGAACTCGGGACCCAGAAGCTGAAAGTAGCCAAGCTGGAGGAGCAAAACCTCAAGATACCGGAGATTCGTCAGGAACTGAAGGACAGTAGGACCATGGTTCATGCCAAGGATGTTGAAACCCAGAAGTTTGGAAGACAACTCCAGAATATTAAAGGACGTCATGAGAGACTTCGCGTCAACAGAGATGATCTGGAAAAAGAACTTGAGAAGGACAAGCATGATCAAAAGAAGCCATCGGAGACATGAACAAGACTTGAGGAGTTTGGCGAATTTTAAGATTTATTGACCTTTAGAAGACCAAGCCCCTGTTATATACTTACGTTAGATGCGATGATTGTGAGCTGTCATTTGTTTGATGTTTTCCCGACAGCCACAAATAAAAATCTGTCTCTTCAAAACTATTGTTTGTATTGTGTGTATCCCTCTCTATCTCTCTTATCTCACCCAAAAACCCTTGGAACCAACAGAGGATGAATGGAGATGAACCCATATTTTCTGGACCGATGACTCAATTAGAGACGGACCGATGGATTCAGAACATGGAAGATCACATGAAGAATAACACTATAGCCGGAAAGGATATGGCCCAGCATGCTCTTCAGTGTTTTGAAAGAGGTGCTACTACTTGGTGGAGGATGTACCAAACCATCAATGGATGGCAAGGAGTAACCACTTGGAAGAAATTTAAGTTGACTCTGCAAAGGTCTCGTCTTGTGTCCCAGAAATTGAAGCCTTATGGAAATGATATGAAGAAACCTTGTGCATCCAAGCTCTTGGAGACATAGGACACAACCATAAAGAACACAAGGATGAATACCCTCATTGTGAAGAAAGTCACCCAGCTGAAGAATGCCCAACTAGGCAGATTACTTGTTTCTTGTGTGAAGGGACTACCCACTACCCTCCTTAGTTTCACATTTTCCCCATGGTACAAAGAACCATCCGGCAGAAGAAAGAAGCAATGAAAGGAGCCCTCATGGAAATTTTAGAAGAACCTGTGATGAAGGAAGAGGTGGAGGACACACCCAAAGAAGACCCAATTAAACCCTGCACCAAGTCATGTTATTCATGTGGAGAAGAAAGACACATCTCCCAGAATTGTCTGAAGGGGGATCTAGTAGCATTCCTGACAGAGGAAGTAGAGTATGACCCACAGGAAATAGAAGCCCTAATTTGCACGGAAAAGTCCAGGAAGAGAAATAGATTGGATTCCAGGAACAACCCAATTTCTAAAAAGAAGGACCTGAGTCATATCACATGTTTTAGGTGCAAAGATTCAGGGCACTACTTCAGCGGTTGCCCAAAAAGGAAGCCAAGGACCCAAGGAGGCTAAGTATTCATAAGGAAACCTCGAGACTTGTCAGAAGTAATATGTTTCCATTGTAATGAAGCAAGGCACTTTGCCAGAGATTGTCCCAAAGAGAAGGAGACTTGTGCTAAATAGTTGTGTCGAAAAAGAAATATAGTAGTAGTAGTGGGAACATTTGTTTTATACCGAGGTGTTGAGTTGAGGCATGTAATGAGAAATGCAGGAGATTGTAATAATTTGAGAATCAATAAAGTTAGCATCGTTGGTACTGATTTGGATTTTTGAGTAGTTACTCTATGAAGAAAGATTTTGACCATTTTCGAGGATATGAGAAATATGGTCTATGGAAGAATTTGTGCATTTCAAGGGTGGTAGTACCCTGTGAGGACACTTGACCCCTAGAAAAGATAATGATATTCCACGGAGTGGACTTCGGACAAAAATAAGTACGAGTTGTATCTCGATATATGGGATACCCCAAGAATATGAAGGGATGAAGTACTATTGGGTATAAAGGAGGTATAATGTTGGTAATATGGAGCAATTGTAACCCCAGGATGAGTTAAAGCTATAAATGTGATGAGGTGGGCCATAACCCACAGACTCGAGGACCTACCAAGAAGCAAGCACACTCTTGCTGAAGGAAAAAAAAACCTGGAAGAAGTTACGACTTTATCAACAGATGATCTTATAAGAGTAACGCAAAACCTGAGAGATCTGAAGAAACAATAGATGTTCATTTGGCTTGTAGAATCAATGGATTTTTTCCAAACTTAGTTCGTGGACAAGAGAAATTCTGCAATGTTTGTGAGGATGACCGAGTGTTAGAATGCGAGATACGCTAAACCATATACAAGATAATGATTTGGGTGCGGGATGGATTGATCACCATACCGACTTACTCTTATTATTCTCCTTGCTATATGGGATGGTAAATCTGAGTGACTAACCCATAGTAGAGCCACGACGATCAAAACCTTGTTTGAACCTTAGAATGGTATGACAATTTTCCCCTTGTACAAGGCAGCTATTGCCAACCGTAGGTCATACGGTGAGGTTCAACCCAGACCCATTTCTTGCAGGGACCCAGTCAAATTGTTTGATGACCACCATGAGATATCGATAGTTGTTTAGTATGGGCGCCAGACCCATCAGCTAAGAAGACCCAGTCACAGAAGAACCGTACCAAGATGAAAGGACACAAGGATTGAGGAAAAGGTTATGCAACTACCAGAAGAACCCAGAGAAGGAATTATCCCGAAGATCCAAGAAGATGGACACTATCAAGAATAAGGATGTACGACCTGAGTTTTGATGGAACCGTAACCATGCTTCTAAGGGTGGTAGCACCCCAGACCCCCTGTGACGATCGATGGATTTTGAGGAGACCCCCAAACCTAACCTATTTTTTCTAGCCTCTTCGAATCTCGAGGGCGAGATTCATTTTTAGGGTGCTAGGTTTGTAACATCCCAAAATTCTAAATTTTGGAATGTTATATTAATTAAGTAATAATGATTGCTTGCGTGATTTGTTGTGTGACCTCTTTCAGTGGTAGGCTAGCAGATGTAGGGGAAAGTAGGTGTAACTGTCTACCCAGAGTAAAGTGTAAATGCTTCGGAAAGACTGTATCCCGGTCATCCGTTTCTCAAACATCATGTAATGCGAGAAATTCAACGGAGGAGATCGAGTCTTGTGGGGAAAGTGCGCAAACCTCTGCAGAGTGTATAAACAAATCATGATTTGCCGTGTCCCCGGTTATGGACATTTTGAGTATCTGGTATTTGAATTATTGGTTGGTCTCATCACGTTACTTAATTAATGTATTGGGTTATTAATGATTTGGTGATTTTGGGATTGAGTTGGGGTTACCTTCTCAATATGGGTAATTTAACTTAGTAGAAAATAAAATTTATTCCTTTGTTGTAGGAAAAAATTAGCTTTATGCAAAATTAAACTTAGAGCCTCCACCACTGAAATATGCATATAGAGATACACAATTCTCATTATTATTCTATGGTGTGAAATTGCTAGTACATTCAATGTACTGACCTACATGGCTGCAATGTCTCATGTTGCAGGAATCTTACGACGAGTAAGTGAAACGATTAGGGTTACGATGTCTACACTCAACTTTGCCGTTGGTGTTGTTGGGAACTCTACAACCTCGTTGTTACTTCTGCTATATGGATTAAGTAATAGTATTTACGTTAGTTTATACATGTGATTTACCTCTGTTATAAATCCTCGAGTACTGTGTGTGTCAGCATACCGATCCAGGGGTATACACTTAAGCATAGAGACTTCGATCCATTTGGGTCGGGTCACTACAATATTACCTTGGGGTGCCTTGGGCATCCCCAAGCTTAGGCTCTTGCCAGTCCTTATTCCATAGTCCATCAAATCCTTACCCAAAACTTGAAAACTTCACAACACAAAACTCAACAGAAAATCTCGTAAGCTCCGTTAGTATAGTATAGGAAAATAAATCACCACATTTGGTACTGTTGTGAACTCATTCTTTATTTATATTGGTGTAATATCTACTGTGTTCCAAGTTTTCCATGGTTCATACCCCCCGATACTAGCCATAGATGCATCAAAATAAGCAAACAACACGCGAAAAACAGATCTGTCAAAAACAGAATAGTCTGTAGTAATCTAAATAGTTCGCATACTTCTGTAACTCCAAAAATCCTGAAAAATTAGGAAGACCTAAGAAATTTGTATATCAATCTACTGTAAAAAATTCAGAATTTTCGACTCTCCCGTGAATTTAAAAAATTCTGGGACTGAGCGCATAAGTTTCTGTTTTTTCAGCAAGATCAAATCAACTATTACCGTAAGCTATCCCAAAGGTCTTACTTGGCACAAACACTAATTAAAACACAAAAACACATCTAACCAGAGGCTAGATGAATTATTTAATGCAAAACAGAACCTAAAAAGCAAAAACAAAAATAAAGTTGGGTTGCCTCCTAAAAATATAGGCATCACGTCCGTATTAAGTAGACTGACTCCTGCCTGCATTTACTACTATTACTCCACACATCGACCGAGTCCTGCCCGCATCTAGAGTATTAAGTTCATATAACAGAGTAACCCATTAAGTAAGGTGACATGATGTAGCAGGATAAACTGAAGCAATATGATGAAAACCCCATCTTGTTATCCTCGATGGCAACAATACAATACGTGTCGGTTCGCCTTCTGTCACTAAAACCGAGCACCACAAGATTGAACCTAAAGCTAAGCACTTCTCCCATTGCAAGAAAAACCAACCTAGTTGGCCAAACCAAATCGATAGTTCGAAGAGACTTGCAAAGATATCAAATCATGCATATAAGAATTTAGAGGAGATTCAAATAATATTCATAGATAAGCTGATCATAAATCCACAATTCATCGGATCTCGGCAAACACACCGCAAAAGAGTATTACATCGAATAGATCTCCAAGAACGTCGAGGAGAACTTTGTATTGAGAATCAAAGAGAGAGAAGAAGCCATCTAGCGACTAGCTATGGCCCCGTAAGTCTGAGGTAAACTACTCACACTTCATCGAAGAGGCAATGGTGTTGATGTAGAAGCCCTCCGTGATCGAATCCCCCTTCGGCAGGATGCTAGAAAAGGCCCCTAGATGGGATCTCACGGGTACAGAAGGTTCGGTGGTGGAAAAGTGGTTTCGTGGCTCGCCTAGAAGGTTTTGGTATATTTGAGAATATATAGGCGGAAGAAATAGGTCGATGGAGTCACGAGGGGCCCACTAGGGTGGGGGCACGCCCTACCCCCTAGGCGCGCCTTCCGACCTTGTGGCCACCTCGTGGCTTTCCTGACGTGCACTCCAAGCCCTCTGGATGTCTTCTGGTCCAAGAAAAATCATCGCCAAAGTTTCATTCCATTTGGTATTCCTTTTTCGCGAAACTCTAAAACAAGGAAAAACAGGAACTGGCACTAGGCTCTAGGTTAATAGGTTAGTCCCAAAAATCATATAAATAGCATATTAATGCATATAAAACATCCAAAACAAATAATATAATATCATGGAACAATAAAAAGTTATAGATACGTTGGAGACATATCTGGCCCCGCTGCCGGGTCCAAGATCTACAACCAGCGGCACCCCTGGCCGGAGCCTCATCTATGTACATACCAATCTGAAAAAATGGCAGAAACATACATATAGGACATTCAAAATCATTTCTCAAGACGTGGAAGAAATAGAGGCACAAACATATGTGTAGGACATTCAAAATCAATTCTCAAGATCTGGCGACAAATTATGCTAACCCTAGTCGGATTATTAGAAAAAAAGTCTTTTGTACAGAACAAACAATTAATCACTAACCCTATATGGATACCATTCCAACAATCAATGCACTACATGCATCTAATGGATCTTAATTACTCTAATTTCATGGACTGAGAGAACATAACATAGGATTTGTATTCCACAAAAATTAGAGGGGGGAGGGCGGGTAACCAGAGAAAACACATGATATGTTTGCCGCACAAATGGGTATAGATGACTAACCGGTTTTCCGTCGGAGTCGCAGTCATTACCGGAGTTGTTCTTGACCTCCGGCTCTAGTTGGGGGCCGGGGGCACGACGTCGCTGATGAAGTCAAGTTCATGCTGCTGCCTGCATGAGACCTCGTCGGCGGTGATGGCAACCTCTATGCCCAACTTCGCACGTTGCACGGGTGCTTCACCAGCCTCGGCGTCGCCACTCCCTCCGATGGTGCGCTTCGGCGGCATCCTCATACTCTCCAGAGTCCAAACATTGGTGACCACTATGGATCGGGGGTGCGGCCACCTATTATGGCCAGCGGCTCAGGCACGCCATTAATACGGACGAGTGGTAGCGAGGCGGGCGGCGGTCAAAGGCTGTCTCGCCTCCCGGTGAGCCTGCGTGGCGGACTTCTGGCATTCCTACCATCATTTCAAATAGCTACTTGCACGCCTCTCGGTGACACTGCGTAGCGAAAATTCCTCCCGTCATTTCACACACCTGCACGCACGCCTCCCGGTCTGCCTGCACAGCGGACTGCTCGCATGCGTCCCGTGAACTCACGCGTACTCGCACGGCACACGGGGCGCATGTTGGCACGTATATTTTTCTGTTTTTTGATGATTCCTTCTACCGCTTTACTGCATAACCGAAGCATGGCACGGTCTAACACACATAGTCCAAATAAATAATTCGTATGAGATATTGGTTGCCAGTTATTAACAATCTCCCATTTGTAAGAAGATTATATCAAAACGTGTCTCAAATTTGACGAAAAATACAATATCACAGTCTACTGGTGTCCAATATGACACCACGATAAGTTTCATGAATTCAACTAAGTTTTGGATTTACTGAATTTTAAAAATCAATATTCTCAATGTTTTGAAATCTCTTTCACGGGGAAACATGCACTCAGGGACACACATATGATTTTGCAATCCATTTTGGTGCACATGTAGCTCAAGTTTGATTTTTGCACATTAAATCCCTAGGAAATCAGTCAATGTATAAGACGGGTCGAATGATCTTTTTTTTTTAATTTTAACACGACACTCCTTTGGTCACGTTTCCACTGCAGAAAAAGTTTGACATGCCTCAGAGTGGCGATGGTGGTGTGGGATGTGTGTGTCTATGTGTGTGTGTTTGGGGGGGGGGGTCTGGCAGTACACTAAGAGTCATGAGCCTCCGCGTGGGATTATTGATCATTTTGTGAGTAATATATGCCACATAAAAGTCATGAATTGGTTATTTAAAGCATTACACAACCCTTTCACACATACATGTTTGGTCCACATGCATGCACTGGTGGTCCTCTCGGATACTCCCTCGTGCGGTTATCAGCGACGTGCCCATTCGTTAGCCCGCAAAGGTTTTTAGTTTCCACCGACAATGAGAGGAATTTGACCAAAGGTGGATTCATCTTGGCATGTGTACTACGGTGTGGATGATGGTGAGATTCCATATCGAAGTTTTGGCACGTGTATACACATGAGTCCCTCCCACCGGCTCGAAGTGGGGGGCTACGCATCGTGGTGTAGTGCATTTCCGGTTTGTGAAGCATGTGCCACATCAAAGTTGTGCATTGGGTATTCAAACATCACACAACACACGAGCACATGCATGTGGCGGTTGTCCTATGAGACTCACTCGCGTGTGACACTCTATGTGGGCCCGCGAGGTCGTTGTTGATTAGTTGAATGTACAGCGGGAGAGAGGTTAATTTGACCAACAAGGATGGTTATTTTTTGGTTTGTGTTACGTATATGCACGGTAGGAGTATGTAGTAAATGTCAAAGAGGGGGCAACATGTATACTGTATATATATGCGTCATAACCTCACACCATGTGGGGAATTTTGGGTTCCTGAGGCTGGTACCACATCAAAGTTGTGCATTGGTATTCAAACATCACACAATACCATGCAGGCAGTGGTTGCTCTATAGGAACTCACTCGCATGCGGCTCTTCCATCTGTGGGCCCGCGAGGTTTTCCTCCATCACTTTGACCCAACGAGAGAGAGGTTAATTTGACCATCAAGGAATGATTCTTTTTGGTTTGTGCTATACAATAGAAGTATATATACACCACGTGTCGAATGGGGGCATAGCACATACCACGCATCATGAACCTTGCTCTCTGTGGGGACTTTTCGGTTTCCGAGGTATATATATGGTGGCACATCAAATTTGTGCATTGCGTATTGAAACATCACACAAACACCTCTTTGGGCCACATGGAGGCGGTGGTACATAGTCCTATATAGGAAGCTCACGCACGTGCGACGTACGCTTCGCTCCTGTGGGCTCGCGAGGTCGTCGTCCATCACTTTGACCCAAGAGAGAGAGAGAGGTACGTTTGATGAGTAAGGAGGATTAATTCTATTAGGGTTGTGTTACAGTAGGAGTATAGTACGTGTCGAAGGGGGGATGGGACCAACATATACTAGGTGTCACATGAACCTCACTCTGTGTGGAGACTTTGTCATTTTTGAGGCAAATGCCACATCAAAGTTGTGCATTAGGTATTCAAAACATCACAACCACGCACCTCTCCACATATATGTTTTGGCACACATGCAAGCGATGGTGGTTGTCCTCTGGCAGTCTCTCACGCGGTTATCGGCAATGCTTCCATCTGTCGGCCCGCTTGGTCCATCACTTTCACCGACAGCGAGAGAGGTTAATTAATTTGACTTAGGAGGGGATTAATTTTTTTTTCTCATGATATAGGTCATGATCTGAGATTACATATATAATAGCGCATGTGTACACATGAATCCATCCCGCTGGATCGAAGGGGGGGGGGGCGAGCACACGACACGTCCTGAACCTCTTGCTCTCTGTGGGGAACTCTGCGATTTTCAGCGCATGCACCACATAAATGTTGTGCATTGGGTATTCAACACATATGCATGCATCATGCACCTCCATAAGTATGTTCGGGGCACATGCTTGCAATGGTTGTCTTTGGACACACTCTCACTCGCTTGGTTATGGGCGGCAAGCCTATATATATTCGTGCGCCCGTGTGGACGTCCATCATTTCGATCGACGACGAGAAAGGTTACCAGGGTGGATTCTTCTTCTTTGGTTCGTGTTACCATATAGTAGGTTAATCATTCTAGGCCTAATTAAGTTTGAGCGCATGCTACGCGTCGTGAACCCTCAATCAGTGTGGGGATTTTATGGTTCCAAAGCATGGTGCCACATATAATTTGCGCATTGGGTATTCAAACACCACACACACCACTTCCATATACATAATTGGGCCACATGCACAGAGTGGGTTTTGTCTTCAGACAGTACTCCCTCACGAGGTTATCGGCGACAAGCTAGCCCATTTTGCAGGGCCGTGTGGACGTCCATCACTTTGACCAACAACGAGCTAGAGATGTTATACGACCAAGTTGGATTCTGCTTGGTCCGATGCCCTCCCCCCCGACGTGTGTGGGGGGTGGGGGGGTGGGGGCTACTTTTCACTACCTGCAACCTCCATGGGGCCAGAGAAGTCTGGTTAATTTGCGAGGCATACGTGCCACATCAAAGTTGTGAATGGTAGTTAAATATCACAATACACCCTTTTCATACATATACTAGGGCCACCCGCAGGTGGTTCGTATGTGGTCTCACCCATCTCGCGCCACAAGCACACATTTGTGGGTCGACATACGGTCACCTTTGTCCGGAAGCGAAAGGGGAAGTTTGACCATATATATGATGGACTCCTATAGGTTTTGTTTTACGGTAGGGTGAGATTTCGGACCTAGCTATTTGGGGGCATGCATTCGTAGCTAGGATTCCCTACCGCCGACACGAAGTGGGCTTCGTAGGGGGTGGCTGACTAGCAATACTGTGCGCTTTGTGCGACAGGTGCCACATCAAAGTTGTGCATTGGGTATTTGAACATCAAACCACCCTTTTCATACATATATTTGGTCCACATGCAAGTGTGTTCGTGTTCTTACCGTTTCCTGCGTTATTCCTTTTGACAAATTTATAAACAGTACACGAGTTGGATGCAGCAACCGTCTGCGATTCAGGACGCAACAGACACGGTTTGGTCAGACTACCCGTGTGCCACGCCCCTGCCCCTACAGTCACTCACATTAGCACAGTAGATTGGTCTCCACGAGGCTTGCCTCCCGCTCTCGAAAATATCTACAACCTTGCAATCTCAAAAATATCTACCGCCTGGAAAGTTTTTATGTTTGATAGCACATGATTAGTATGTGTGGACCGTGTGCGATGTCTGTTACTCCCGCTCTTCTTCAATCCCTTGATTCAATTTTCAGTAGCACCAGCATGTTACTCCCGCCTCTGCATCCCTCGCAATCTCAAACATATCTGCTGGCCCTTGATTCAAATTTTTAGTAGCCCCGGCTTGTTACTCCCGCCTCTGCATCCCTCGTAATCTCAAAAATATATGCTCGCCCTTGATCCAAAATTTTAGTAGCCCCGGCATTTTACTTCGCCTCTGCATCCCTCACAATCTCAAAAATATCTGCTCGCCCTTGATCCAAATTTTCAGTAGCCCAGCATTTTACTCCCGCCTAGTAAAATTTTCAGTTCCTGCGGTATTTCCTCAAAGACCACCTTGGGCCCCTCTCCACGCCCCCCAAAACCTCCGCTCACACAGACACACACCACCCCTCACCGCCGCCACCTGCATCCTCAACCTCTGCCTGTGTGCCGGGGAGCTCGAGGAGCCAATGGCTCAAAAGAGGTTTATCGCGGCCTCTTCGCCCAACGTCGGCGAGGTGGCCGCCGAGGTTTCCCCGTCATCCTCTGTGGGCTCTTTATCGAGCCGCCATCGCCGGTCGCCTGATCCGCTCACGGCCGCGCCCCTACGCCGGTTCGATGACGTCCTCGTCCTCCCTCGGTCCCGGCCGCCGACGAGGTCCTACCTCGGGGTTCGGCAGCTGCGGTGCGGGACGTGGGTCACCAAGATTACGGATCAGGAGACCCACACCGCCTATGGTTCGGTAGCTTACACACGGCCGAGCTCGCGGCCATGGAGTATGACCGCTGGCAGGTCCGCTACCACGACGCGGTGGCTAGGCTCAATTTCCCCTACGGCACACATCCGGTCGACCTCGTCCCGCCGAAGCCATGGGTGGTGAGCTCGGCTATGGCGCAGGAGCACTACCAGGCGTGTGAGCGCCTCGAGGCCCAGGCCGCCGACGAGGCCAACATGCAAGAGCTCCGCCGGCAGCACACGAAACTCGTGGAAGCGGAGCAGATGATCTTTATTGGCACGGAGGGCGGCGAGGTTATCGTGCTCTCCTCCGATGATGAGGTCGAAGGTGGCAAGGACGGCGGCGCGGAGGGCATGGAGGTGGGCGGCTAGGACGAGGAGATCGACGTCGACGAGAAGAGGAGTGTCTTCCCCTACGACCCCGATGACGGCACTGGCCCGGACCCGGCTGGCGGCACACCGTACCTGACAAGGAAAGATTGGCTCAACCTCCACTTCGACCGAACGTAGTTTATTTAGTTTAAATTTATGTTTTATGTTCAGTTATGCAAAACTATCTTTGTTTATGTTTGAATGCATGCTACTTTCGGTTGAACCTGCTTTGAACCTGATCAGATTTAAGTTTACAACGTTAAGTTTAGGGGATCGACTAGAAAAGGCAAAAAACTGCTGGCGTATATATATATACTTACTAAGGGTTTTACTCTGTTAACTTTTAGGGAATCGGCTAGAGATGGCATTATGCCTTGTTTATTTAGTCACAATGTGATGCTCTATATGTGCAACTATTTGCCGTGCAGTTCAATATCATCAATAATAGTTTCAACAATACCACTAAGAATTACGATATTTGGTTGATGTTAAGGATGTTGAAGTTAACACGCATTTCCATTTTTTCTACAATAACCAGTGTACTTTAGACTTGCACAATACCAGTTTGAATGATTATATTTGCTTGTTTTTAAATGTTATGCCTATTAAAGTTAACACACCTTTCCACTTCTTGTTCTGTTTAACTAGCGTGCTTAAACCTGCACACTGAAGCTATCATTTGGAGATTATGTTGTCTACAATGGATATATTTGGTTGATGTTTTGCCTGTTGTGCTTAACATGCCTTCAGAGGTACTCTGTTTGTGCAATGATATGCCACTTATTTTTGGAGTTTGTTGACATAAACAGCATGGGACTTATGTGTTTGCTAGTGCACACAGAGTAATATGTCCCTGAAGTATCGAGGAGTTTGATACAAACGACGAAGATAATCTCTTGGCACTGCGGCGAAGGTTATCACTGAAGATGAAGCTAACAAGAGTGAACCCTAAAAATTGCTGAAGTTCAAGCAATTGGTTTGGTGTCTGCTCGGAGCATATGATTGCGTTTGAGGAAGAAGGAAGACGAAGTGAAGACATAGCATTTGTTTCGTAAATCTTCTTCTTCCAGTGAGTCATAGGACCACCGTACTATTAAGAGGGGTGTAGCGTTCGAAGCTTTGATTCTCTGATGCTAAACCCAAATCCTATGAAAGCTGTGAGAGAAATCTCTTTGTGCTCCGAGCAAATACTTGCCAGCAAGAGATTGTGACCTTCTTCACCGCGAGAGATTTGACTCGGAACGAGGAGTTAGCATTGCTTGTTCCTCAAGTAATGTTACCGTTGCTCCAAAATCCGACCGCTGCAAACGTGTCGGTTGGCCTTTGGCTGGACCTCGTGTCCAAAATGGTCATTTCCCATCTAGGAAGGCTGCGGCTATAAATAGGCACCCCGCGTGGGCTTTGTCCGGTGGCTGCTCAGTTTTATTCTGAGAAGATTGTTGAGCAACCCACTCTCTGAGTGGTTTGAGTTTAAAATCCACCGAGAGAAAAACCCTAGAGCCGAAGAATTAGATAGTGGTTCAGCATCACTAGAATCTAAGTTTAGTACGCTCCACCTATTACTCTTGAGAGCTGCAAACTATCTAGACGGTTAGGTGTCAAATTCTTCAGAGACCAAGAGTGATTGTGGTTCTCGAAGAAGAAGTCTGTAAAGGTTCGGAGATCGCCTTCAAGTATCTACCATGAGTAATCGGCATCGGTTGACGAATCGATTGTCGAGGAGAATAGGGTGAAGTGAATTTATCTTCCGTGTTAAGTCATAGCCCCTCCAACCAGACATAGTCCTTGTGCAGAAGGATGAACTGGTCGAACAAATACCTTGTCGCCATCGAGCATCTTAGGTTATCTTTATCACTCATGTTTACCTTCAATTCGTTTTCATTCGTATGATTTGTATCAATGCATGTCTTAGTCTCCTTTCGGTACTTTGTTTCAGTTCACTAAATCCTTTTTGTTCATTCCGTTGCTGGGTTATGAGAGATTTAAGGTTTCTGAAGAAAATTTAAAACTCCCATTCACCCCCTCTCTGGTAGACATACCTCGTTCCTACAATTGGTATCAAAGGAAGGTACTCCTTGACTCTGCTCATTTTAGTCTAACGACTTTGGAGTTAAAATATGTCTTCAGTGAGCTACAAATCGCATCCACTAAAGAAAAAAATACACTTCCGTGATGATACGTGTTTGTCACAGTAGGTCACATTTTCTTTCATGCATGTACATCCATGACAATTTTATGACAGAATCAAGATAGTCATACATGTGCTGTCGTAGAAGTGTTCCATGACAATACCAAAATTATCATCAGGGAAGTGTCCACTTCCATGACGATAAATGGCGCGTCATGGAAGGGCTTTCATCAAGGGTAACCGACACGTGGCATCCACCGTAACAGGTCGCCGTTAAGCTATCGGGTTCCGATTTGGATCTGATAACCCATTAACAGCCGGGACCAATGGGGATTTTCCATGTACATCCACCCATTAACAGCCCAACAGAGGCCCATATAGGTTAAAAAGGCCGGCCCAGTCAAAGGCCCGTACAATTTACTCAGGTACTAGTGGGCCAACCCACTAACGGCCTGCTTAAACCTTGCCCATTTGCGACCCAAAGCCAGATCTGGCCTGTTAATTGTTCGCCGAGTATTTGGGCCCAATTACGGCCCAGTGACATTTCGACCTGTTAGAGGCCCGATGTAGACATGGGTCCATTTCAGCCCGGTGTGCCTTTCGGCCTGGGAATGGCCCGCACTGCCCATGGGCCATATATGGTATGACCTGACATCCAACCCACTAACGGCCCGTGATCAAGGTGGCAGCAGTTCAGCCTAACGTGACTTTAGGCCTGTCGTAAAATTCGGCACATTGATGCCTCTACTAAGCTTTCGGCCTATTAAAGGCCCGGGATATCAGTGGGCCAACTAAGGCCCGAAATATGTATCGGCCTGGTAATAGCCCGTCATATAACTGGGCCAATAATGGCCCGGTCTACATTTCAGCCTGCTAAAGGCACGTGGACGACTATTGAAAATTGAGGCCCAACATGTATTTCAGCCTGGTAAAGGCCCATGGTATCTTCTGGGCCATAACAAGCCACCAGAATATTCAGCCTGTTAATGGCCCGAAGCTACATGGGTCCAACTAAGCGCTAGGTCCACTAAAGGCCCAACTCAACTTTGGGCTAAATGTAGGCCCGTGTAAGTTGTGGGCCTCGCGCAAAGTGTGAAAGCCCCAATGGTCTTTCAGGCCCAAGAAAGTTGCGGGCCAGCCCAATTGTGGCCCACTAAAATGCAGGCCCGATGGAGGAGAATGTTTCTGCCCGGTCGACTACATCAGATTTTCGTCGTTTCTTTCAGATAGCGAATGATGGCTTATATGGTAACTAGTAGGAATTAAGAACAAACCTCCTCTATACAATAAAGAAATTATAGCATAGTAACTTAGAATAAACCTACACTATACAATAAAGGATTTATGGTATATTACATCCACTGGGCATCGAAGTTCGCCACCAGTGATCATAAAGTGCAACGAAGAAGCACATTACAAACTGGGCGCCACTGTAGCGTAATAGAATAATACTGAAACAAGACCACTTCCAAGACAGTTCAAGAAAGGTTAGCCCTCCGCGGGAGCTGCTGCGCAAGCTGCTGAGCAAGGTTGTGAGACCGGCCTAGCATGTCGGTCATAGCTTCCAAGTGTAGCTTTTTAGTAATGAGGTTCCCATTGGTGTTCTCCACGATCTTCCTTAGAGATAGGACTTCAAGTCGAAGTTGAGTTGCAGAATGCCTTTCTGCTAGAACTTGGGACTGAAGAAGTCGAACTGATTCAGATAGCGAATTCTGTGAGCTTGTCTGACGGCTAGTCTCATGTAACTTGAACACTGCATCAAGACATGACTTAGGGGTTGTCTCGCTATCTTCATGATGTTTTGCCTTCTTTGCTGCAATATATGTTGGGTTTGTCTCACAACCTTCAGCAGACTTGTGCATGTCATCAGGCATATCACCCTGAAACAAGCAGAGAGATGACATGTTTTGCACGTGTATAAACAAAGATGGTAACTGTGCTGTCAATTCCATCCAATTTCAAATTAGAAAATAAAGAGTCAGTTCAAAATATCAATAGCATAATTTGGCATTGTTCATAATGCGGGGAGCTTCACCACACTACTTGATTACCATGTCAACAAAACAGGCATAGATGAAGGGCAAAGACAATCATTGTGCCTATTTTGGTTAATGTGCATGGCATGTTGTTCATATCATCAGCCACATCAGTAAGACAAAACAGGAGAGGACAAGGTGGAAACGTGGACTGCTTCACCTCACACTGGATTATAGATCCACAAAAACAAGCATACATATAGGGAGTATTGAGTAATATGCATGGTATGAATAAGGAATTTGGTTTTACAACTAAAACTTGGAACTTACACTTCTTGCGAACATGCATTTTGATAGAAACAACAAACTACACTGGATTATAGATCCACAAAAACAAGCATACATATAGGGAGTACTAAGTAATGTGCATGGTATGAATAAGGAATTTGGGTTTACAACTAAAACTTGGAACTTACAGTTGTTGCGAACATGCATTTTGATAGAAAGAACAAACTACACTGGATTATAGATCCACAAAAACAAGCATACGTATAGGAAGTACTGAGTAATGTGCATGGTATGAATAAGAAATTTGGTTCTACAACTAAAACTTGGAACTTACAGTTATTGCGAACATGCATTTTGATAGAAACAGCAAATTAAACAATAGTTGGCAATAGGGAGTATGAGCAAATTAAACAGTACTTGAGGATAAAGGCTTTAGAAGGACTGACTTACATTAACAGTTAACACTGGCTTTATAATGCCCTTCTCCATGTCAAGGGAAGGATAACTCAAGAATTTTAGCACAGAATCTTCTTCATAAGCATTGCCTATACTCTACATTTTTTAGAGAATAATTATAAATATGATAATACTGGAAGGGATAGAGGATAATGAAGATAAGATGCAGATTGATGCTACATAATCAACTACCAATCCTTGTAAGCACAAGCGTTACAGGACAAAATGTATTGACAAGAGCAATGGGCTACACTTCTGCACTGGCATTGTCTGTGTATTCAACTTTTTGGTAAGATTAAATAGATCTGATATTTTTTAGTAAATGGTGGGAGAGGGAGATAAGATGCAGAATGCTACACAATGAAGCAATCCCTCCTTCCCATAATATAAGAGTGTTTTGTACGCTGGTGTACTGTACAAAACGCTCTTATATTATGGGATGGAGGGAGTAGCTGTTAATGTAAGTATAGTGATAGACGACGTTCAGTCCTTACAAGAGGACTGCAGAGCTAAACCTCTTCAAAAGCATTGGGTTGATTCTAAATTTATGTAAGAGTCGATACGGATCTTATAATGTCCACCAAATGGAGGATAACGAGGCTAACATGTGCAGTGATGCCAAATAATCAACCAGCTATGAAAGTAAGTATGGTCATATAGGGCAAGAGGTACTCACAAGAGCAATGCAGTGTGCCGTATAGTTGCGAGATAGTGTGGTCCCTTGAGACTGAATGTTCTTCTGCAAACAGTTTTTGTACAAGTGAGACGTTAAGGAACATGCAAAAATGTGGTTCAAATTGTGATGTGATATCATAGACAGTACCTTACGCTGTAGATGAGACCAATGTGTAACAAGATTATTCCAGTCACTGTCTGATAAATGTAGCACCAGAGACTTCACATAAATTTCATTTAGAGGCTTGCCATAGAAGTGCTCTTGCCTCAGGTAGGAATGATACTTCATCAATGAGTGCTTGAAAAGCGCAACCAACCCTTGCTCGTCTTAACTATCTAGTTTGGTCCTCGCCTATTTAAAAGAATGAAATCTTGTGTCTTCTGTCAGCAGAAACATATGCAGTAATTACCATGAATAACATTAGTACAATACTTACGCGTAAGTTGTGGAGGAAGATTGGAAATTGTTCTTGTTTGTGGTATAATCTTTCCATGAAGGAAAGATGCGCACAAAGTTCCTGACAACAATAAAAGATTCGTCTTCTAAACTAGGAAGAAGTGGAACAGGGGTCCTATTTACTGCAATTGGGGCTCTCTCTCGTTCGAAAAGGGATTTGGCAACTGGATTTGGTGTACTCTTTGCTGGAATGGGGGTTTTGCGTCGTAGAGCTGGTGCTATGTTACCTGGCATCATCATACTATTTGCTACAGTTGGGGTCTGCTGAGTTGGGGCATGAGAGATGGCTAGTGTAGTAGGGCTAGAGTCTGCTAGCTAGAGTTGTGGCCGTGTTTTCTGGGTCTGGTGATATTGCAACTACACCTAATGGGCTATTTCATTTATCAGGTGCCACTACCTTTTCCATAAACTTTGTACGTGCTCCTCCATGATCAGTAATCGCCCTCTTCCTTTTGAACGTCTGATACACAAGAACAACATTTGAATTGATAAATTGGTATGATGACATATGGGATATGTACTGAAGATGGATAGGCAGGGCGTATTCACATACACGATGTGTAAACTAAGCTAATGGCAGTGCAACAAAGTAGAAGCAATGCAAAGCACCAGTTGCAAGATATGTGTGACCAATATAACCTTGGAAAGTTAGAGCAAGCACCTTGATGGGTGAATAAGATAGGGCATCTGCCTCTGACTCCTCCACTAGGGAGCTACATTGACTTAGGTCTCCCTCTATCTCAGAATCATTGTTAGGATCATATTCTGAGCATGAATCTATAGGTGGAGAGCGTTTGCATTGCATTGCATCCAGAATTGATTTCAGTCCCTTAATACCAAGTTTGACACCCATGGCATTGTTCTGCTTTGTTCTTTTCATGCACGAAAGCTCATAATCATTATGATGCTGTTCAGTACCTGAGATTCATGAAAACATAAAAAGTAGTCAGATTATCTTTGGAATGCATTGCGGATTCAACTCGAAGAGTGTCTCCCTACAAACCCTTGCGTATACAAAGTTCATCCCCCAACCGTGCTGACCAGACCACAGACAGAAATACAAAACTCTTATGTCTCTATAACAGGCGGACACACATTTCAAAACTGAAGTAGGAACATTAGAAGCAAGTAGTGTGCTGGTAGTGCGACACAAAGCAAGTAGGAAGATTGTATTCCATGTAAAAGATCATAGTCTATGTAAAAGATGGATATGACACTTTCTTTCTACAGAATGCAGTGTTCGTTGCCCACACATGATGGAAGAGATCACACATAAAATACTTTTCACTCATGTCTATTGTTCCAGTGTTTTGAAACAGGGTGGTCCACCCTAAAAGAATATTGAAAACAAATATGACAAGGCAAGCATAGAGGTAGTGAATCAATCATTACTTGTGAGCTTACTAGGACAAGTATGCAGAATTGCAACTGCACTAAGAGACCGTCCAAAATCTAAATCAAGAAGTTGGTCTAGCACTTATTGTTTGCAACTAATTGACATAAATAATTGGATATCATATCGAATGAGTAAGAAAGACAAGTAAAATTGTCAACAAACCTGGCCTAGAGTAGTAATCTGGGTCAATGTCCTATGACCAAACAATCCAACATGACTAGTGTTTATTCCTAGGGCCAGAATTTTGAAACCCTATGAACTTTACAGGTACTAAAGATTACTGAAAATATGAACCATTAAGTGTAGGTAGCACTCAGTACACAACAAACTCTAATGACAATCCTGCTTAATGAGTAATGAATCAATTAGAAAATGGGTGATGAGGAGTGGCTGCTGAGTGTTGAGGACGTATCTCAGGATAAATCGGGTTGGCTTAGTGGCTGCTGCACGCCTGTGCCCTGAAGAGACTGGGAAGGTAGGCACAGTGGCCCGTCCAGGCAGCGGTGACGCTGTTGGGCGAGCGGCTCCTGACCTCCTGTTAGTTCAGCGTCTCCTCCTAGAGTCATGCCGTCCGGGGACGGCAAGTCGCCGTCAAGGCAGGCGGCTGGGGGCGAGTAGAGATCGGAAGCGCAACAGAACAGAGGGGAAACGGGGTCTAGGCTGACCCAAAATCCCAGGGTGGACCGCGGCCCAACGTGGGCACCCTGTAGATCCACACCCCAGCGGCGTAGATGCATTTTCAAAACTAAATTAGGAACATTTAGCTGACCAATTAAACGACTATGTTTTAATAATATCAGATTCGTATATGAACAACTAAGCTTGTTTAGCTTGATGGGTGGAGCAGTGCTATTATGACACGAAGCACGTATGCTGATCGTATATTGATCATAAAAGGGGGGAAACCCTACGCATGATCAATTAAACCCTATTATGACTGTGCCATGGTAGATTTGAAGCTGCAAACCGCAGAAATGCTATTTAGCAACCATTGTTTGCTTCAAACTAAGAACTAAATTCTAAGAGCTGAAAAGAAAGTACAATAAGCAAGTTACGAACTATTTTCTGGTTGAGATCAAAGAGTTGACTAGATATGAAGTAGTACCACCTCTCTTGTGGCGCCGTGTAGGCATCGGGGGTGCGAGGCTGTCGGTGGCATTGAAGCAGATCTGCGATGGTAGACGGGTGCATTGGGGGATAAGTCCCGTTACGGTGGATGAGAAGGTCATGGGAGCGGCCCCGACAAGGAGGACGATGGCGTTGATGAAGCGAGAGGACGCGATGCAAGGCTCCTGGTCCGTTGCCGTGGATGAGAAACGTCCATCTCTAGCAGCGGATGACATGGTCTTGGTAGGCGCTCCGGCATGGTGGAGGACATCGGCGATGGATGGGGTGGAGGTCGGCGGCGATGGATGGGGTGGCGACGGAGGAGGCTGGTGTGGGGATGGTGTTCTAGCATGGATGGAGTATGAATGGAAAAATGGAAGGAGAGGTACGGGAAACCATGTCTTTGGGATGCACCTGTCTGAAATATGGGGAGGTTACGAACTTAGCCCCCGTTTAAAATTTGGACGTCTCATCGGTTGGGGATAGCACGGTAATCTCGCATCTCCCCAATATTTGCCCAAAGCGATTTCGGGTGAGGAGAGGGTGCTCTGGCGCCCACGGTTGGTGCCCACAGTGTATGAACGAGGCTGATAGGTAGGGCGGTTGTGTCACGTCTGAGTGAAGTTACAAACCTGCCCCTATTGAAAATATTTGCCTACATTAATTTCGGCCGAGTTGAGTTTGTTTTGCCGCCCACTGTGTATGAATGGGGAAATGGAGGGAGAGACAGAGGTCTTTCAGACGAGCTTGAATCAAATATGTTTTACTGCCCACATTTGGCTCCCACCGTGTCTAAATGGGCTCAGAGGCGGTCGTGTCACGTCTAATTGAAGTTACTAACCTACCCCTATTGAGAGCAGTGGAAATCGGGCCGATGGATTGTCCGTGTAAGGGGTAGGTAGCAATTTCCGTCTCCCAAACACTGGCTTCGGGCAGCCGATGTGGGAGTGGATATTTTGCCGCTTCTTTGAAATTTTGGGACAATAAGCATCCACGTTTACCCTGGCAACTAAATTCGAATCCATTTTGTATTCTTATATGAATCTTTATAAATCATTCTATGTTTTTTATATATCTTCAAAAGAACAACAAATATGTATTCCACTGTCAGATATGAATATGATTTGCAAATGCCGATACTCGAATTCAGAAGCTAGAATCCAGTTTAAGGTGGATTCGAATATTTGAAACCATTTTATGTCCAACTCAAGTGTAACATGTATGACACACGCACCATAATGTGTACTCCCATTTAGATATGTACAAAAGCGATGTCTCAAGATTCAAAATACTGAGTCAATCAACCAATAATGTACAAAACTAATAGACACATAAACACTTACAGAGTATATGGATCAATAATATCAACTAACATACATAAGCCAGGCCGTTGTACATTTTTTTGCTAGAAGATCATCATTTTTTAGCGAAGCTAGTACAACATCTTGGCCCTTTCAGATGCGTGCCACTTAAGGACCATCTATACTACTATTATTGCTGAATGCAAATTCAGCCCGATTGGCATATTTGTAGGTCTGGAACAACAATCAAAATGAAATGTCTCAGAGTCTTATAACCTAACACAGACTCGTGCTAAAAAAATTACAAACCAAAAAACAAAAAATAATTATTACATGATCTCTAAAACAAATGGTTTGATCGATTACATGAACAAAGAACACAAAGGTTATTCAACGTTGGAAAAAAATTCACCTATGACTTACCAAGTGGGAATTTAGTTTCGTTTTTTTCCTTCAGAACCTTAACAATGTGGTCAGTCTCAACTTGCTTCATTTTGAAATCCACCAAATATTTAATGGTTGTCTTGAGTACTGCTTGTGATTGTGCTGTTTGCTTCCTCAACATGTCAACTTCATCTCTAAGTGCAGAAGAAGAATCTCTTTCTACCAATAGTTTAGCCTCTAGATCATCAACAGTTGGCAGTTCATGATGCACGATTGGGCCGGTGCCATTGCTATGGGATGATACAACGTCCTTGGGGACCTCGCTCTTTGATCTTGGGCTAACCTGTTTTTCCATTAAAGTTTGCATTGGATTCCGAAAAGTTGCAGTTAGCAAAACATCTCAACTGGGAGTTAGAACAACAAACCAGTTAAACAAACAAGGAATTAAAGAGTTTCGATTGGATGCTGAAAAGTAGTTATTAACATCATTGTAACCGGTTGCAGCAGCACAACAGTTAAAAAAACAAGTTTTGCAAAAGGTACCTATTGTGGCATTGGAGTCTCTCTTGAATCCTGAAAAGTTGAGTAGCCAGTAACATGATTAGAGGAACCGTGTAGCAAAGCAGTTAAACAAACAAGTTTTGCAAAAGGAACCTATTGTGGCATTAGAGTTTCTCTTGGATCCTGAAAAGTTCAGTAGTCAGTAACTTGATTAGAGCAACAAGTTACAACAGCAAACCTGTTACACAAATATATTTTTGAAAATGTACCTGCTGTGCAATTGGACTTCCAATTGGATCCTGAAAACTTGAAGTTTACATCAGCAAACCAGGTAAACAAGGAAGTTTCTAAAAACATACGTGTTGTGCCAACGGAGTTTTAGTTGGATCCTGCAAACTTGAATGTTAGCAATCATAAATAAAGTGTTGCAGGAGCCATAAGAAACTAACATCAAACTAGTAAAACTAACCAGTTTTGGCAACGTATTTAATTACACATGAACTAGTAAAACTAACAAGTTCTTGGCAATGACAACAACAAGTTACATCAGCAAACCAGGTAAACAAGGAAGTTTCTAAAAACATACGTGTTGTGCCAACGGAGTTTTAGTTGGATCCTGCAAACTTGAATGTTAGCAATCATAAATAAAGTGTTGCAGGAGCCATAAGAAACTAACATCAAACTAGTAAAACTAACCAGTTTTGGCAACGTATTTAATTACACATGAACTAGTAAAACTAACAAGTTCTTGGCAACGTATTAAAGTAACAAGTCGGTACCGTTTACCAGCAACACAGAGATCTGTAAATTTCTTTGATGTAAGCAAAATGATTCCGACACACACACACACATATATATATAAGTTAAAAAGACATTGTCCCTCATATAAACCTGACAGTTGTCTATCTATGAACATGCAAACATTACTAGTGCTACAAGTGATAACAACAAACCATTTAAACAAACAGGGTATCAGAATGTAAATTACACGTGAATTTTGCTGCACCCTAGAAGTACATATGACCAGCTATCTATGTGCTTAACTAGCTATTTAGGTTCAGGCAAATAGGTAATTCTTTACAGTAAGTATCAAACACATAGATAGGCACAATCTATAATAGGATTAACAGGCTATGGCATTATGTAATCAGTAGCAAACTAAAGTAAGCCAAGCAACATACTTGAACAATTTTGCAATCAGTGGCTAACTAACATTCCAAGAAGCAGGTAACTGAACTTACGCTAGCTCTTTGTACAGGCACACTTCAACTTCTTTTTCGCTTACAAGGTTCTACGAAGGAGTCCATGGCATCAATTGCTTGGATACTTCATTGATATGTTGTATGAGGACGGGTTTTTAGACTAGATGGTGCGTCCTTGATATGTTATATGAGGACGGGTTGGCAAGTTGTTAGTACGTGTTTCTTCCCACACTGCATTAGCAAGTTGAATGGTTAAACTGATAAGATGGTGCATCCTTGATATGTTATATGAGGACGGTTGTCAGACTAGTTGTAGCAACACACATCACATTGGCTTTTACTGTATATTTCATGTCATTACATTTGGCATATCGAGGTCTAAGCAATCTACAATATGATGAAAAGAATGGCATCCTTCACATTATTGGCAAACTCACACTAGCGTAGAAAAGCCTAGCTATGGCGTCCCAAAAACAGCCTTGCTGGCGTAGGAGCCCCACACCACCAACATGGCGCCAGTGTTAAAAAATAGTGGTGGCGCTGGAGCCTACATCAGTAGTATTGTACGTGTTTCTGGCGTATGATGTTTGCAACACCACCACTATATTGACTCACCTAGCGGCGCACAATGTCATTTTCATGCCACGAACATTTCATGCAAAAAAAAGGTTTTTCAACACCATTTAACATTTAGCATTTCACATTAACACTAACTACATATTAGATAATATTACAAAGTAGAACAGTACCAGATAATAGAACATTAGGAGTTGATATTTAATTACGTGGCTGGTAGCTAGCTAGATCTTACAAACATAACTAGTTAATAGAAACATTACGAGCTAAAATAGTACTAGTACATAGCGCTAATACATAATTATACAGTTCATTCACGTACTGCCCCGCCACACACATAGTTCTAAATGAGGTCGATGACCATCATCATCCTCAAGCCATGGCATCGGGTGTTCCTGATGGTGACTAAGATGGCCTGTCCAATCTGGAGATTCTTTCCAGCAAGGAAATTGTTCCATCCCATGGCGCTGAACACAGTGCGACCGTCCGTGTCCAGTGTGTAAGCACAGTTCGTGATGGGGCCCCTTGCGGTAAGGCGTAGTCCAGCAATGCCTTCATCCGGTTCGATGCCACAACTGTCACTTAGCCTCTTAGGTAATTCCTGAGAAAAAAACAAATATGGTAAATGAGCATGTCACGTTGCTGCACACTAGCTAATTAATTAAGCATATCACGCATTACTACACACTAAGCATATCCTCAAATTCTACACTAAGCATATATATATATCACAACACATTATATAGTAAGCATATCACATTACTACACACTAGCTAAGAGCATATTCATCACGTTCTACAGTAATTAAGCATATCACATTACTACACATTAAGCATATATATCCTCAAATGCTACACTAATAAGCAAATATATATATATATATATATATCACAACACATTAGTAAGCATATCACATTACTACACCGTAGTTGAGCATTCATCACAATCTACACTAAGCATATCACATTACTACACACTAAGCATATATATATATATATATATATATATATATATATATATATATATATATATATATATCACAACACATTATTACACTAAGCATATCACATTACTACAAGCATGTCACAACTAAGCATATATACCATCAAATTTCAACACTAAGCATACCAAATTTCTACACTAACAAGTAACATACCATGACATGACGACACACATTTGTCCTTGTCAGGCGGGTCACGAATGGCATCCCGACGTAGTCATCACGTGGAGGAAGTATGTACTAGAGGTTGCCCGATTTGTCCTCGCTAGCCTAATTCCTTTAGCATAGAGGGCTTCATCAAGTGGGTCATCATCTTCGTCATTATTGATGTAGATAACAGCCAGCCTTGCAGTTTCCCTTCTGAAGGAGAAGGTGATAAGTTCACCCCTAGTGAGATGCATGTGGTTGATGAAACGATTCCAGTCATCTCCTCCAATTTCTGGGATGTTTTTCATCCCTTGTGGACCTCATAGTGTAGGGCCCCCCTGGAGCGTCGAAGATCACAGTGTCTTCGGTAATGAGCTCATTGAACCCCAGTCTCACATTGCAAGGACGATCTGTGTAAAAAAACCAAAAAGCAAACACATTGCATTATGGGAAATAGCAAAAAAACAAAATAAAAAATGTTATAGAAGGTTCATGTAATGTGTTATCACTGCAGGAACAAAGCACGTCTGGCAGTAGATGCCAAACAGCGTGCCACTTGAAAGGTCGATTGCGCACCTTGACTTGCACACTGGACATGGTGGCGACTGTGTAACGCCCCGGATCCGATGCGCCAGGCGTCTCCCAGTTATTCGTCATTGTTGCCATGTCGTTTGCTTGCGTGTTGCATTTTGCCATGTCATCATCTGCATGCTTTTCAAAACTTGCATCCGGTCCTTTTCCCCGTTCTCCGTTTCGCGATCCGACACTCTCCCTCGCGCCCGTGGCCCCTCTCAGACCTTGTTTCGTGAGCGGGAGAAAAACGTTCTCGGAATGGGCCGAGATTTGCCGAGTGGCCTTGGTATATCACCGGTAGACTGCCCGCCAAATTTCATTCCAGTTGGAGGTCGTTTGACGCCCCAACGGTTAACCGAGCTAACCGAAAGCCCCTTTTGTCTTGCAGCCCAACACCCCTCCAAATCAGCCCACTAACCCAGTAAAACCCCCTTCATGCTCTCGGTCGTTCGATCACGATCGTGTGGGCGAAAACCGCACCCCATTTGGACTCTCCTAGCTCCCTCTACCTACAAATAAACCATCTTCCCCGAAATTTGTGGATGAATCCACCCCTAACCCTAGCCCTCTTCCTCCTCCCGCCGCCGGACATGTCCGCGTCATCACCGGACGTGTCCGCCCGTCGCCGCCGGCCAATCCGAAGCCGCCACGTCGCCCCGTCGGCCCTCTCTCTCCTCCCTCCGCCGCCGGGCCCGCGGAGCCCAGATCTGGCCCGAGGGAGCCCGCACCTCCACCGCCCATCGCTCCGCCCGCCGCCTCGGCAGTGCGCCGCCGCCGGACCCGCCACCTCGCCGTGCCGGCGACCCCGAGCCCTCGCCGGAGGCCGCGCCCTCCAACCCCGCCGCCCGAGCGCCCCGGTCCCGCCGCTCGTCGCTCCGGCCGCGGCCTCGCCGCCCCGCGCCGGGAACCGCCCCGTCGTCCGCCGCCTCGTTGCCGATGCCTCCCCGCCGCCCGCCTTCGCCGCCATGCCGCTGGAGCCGCCGCCTTCGAGCGCCGTCGTCCGCCCCGACCCCGGCGGCCATGGATCCGGCCGGAGGAGGTCTGCCAGGTCCCGGATCCGCCTCCTCCGCCTCTTCCCCGCCATCTCCGGCCACCTCCCCGGCCAACTCCGGCGAGGTCCCCCGGTTCTGGATGAGATCCACCACCACCACCAACCAAACGCCCCCGCCGTCCCGGATCTGCTCGTCCCCGAACCGCCCCGTCCAACTTTCCCCGAGGTCCATTTTTTTCTTCTAAGTCCCAGATTTTCAACATCGGTTGCACATGTTTGACCTACTATAACTTATTGCACATAGTTCCGTTTTGCGTGCATAATATATAAAAATGTTCATTGTGAGATGCGCTTCATTTTGTTCCATTGGGTCATGTTCATTAGAGTTCATCTTGAGGCCCTAATCATCGTTGCAAGAGTGCCATATGATATTAACCTGCTGAAACTGTTATAACTTGGTGATTTGTCTTTTTCGTTGCATTTTGTGTCTGCATCCTATGAGCATGAGCTCTACATGTGTTTTGAACTAAATCATGTCATCTTTACAGGGGTTCTTGTCTTGTATTTTTGTGTTATATGTGGTGATTGGCACAAGCATGCAAAGTAGCCTCCGTGATGTTGCTGATTTCTGTGACTTAGTAATTTCTGCCAAGTCTGTAGCTGTAACATTGTGATGCCATGTAAACCTGCTGTCACCATGAGTTCTATGCATAATCTTGAGATGTTCACTAAGTATGTTTTGTTATAAATGTTATGATCTATCCATCCATGCCCTTGGTCGCATTTATATCTGATGTAGCTTGTTGTTATCATGCTCTAAACTTGCTAAATAATGTTGCTGTCAGCCTGTGAACATTAAGTCCAGTTCTTTCCATGTGTTTTGCTAGTGATCCATGTAACCTATGACTATGCTATTGCCATGCTTAGCTTCAAATTGCCATCTTACTGTTGGTTACCTTTTCATGCCATGTATTGCTCTGTGGTGAGTGGTTCAAGCTCACCAACATGCCTACTTATCGTTGTTTCTGCCATGCACTGTTATTTTCACTGTCTGAATCTGTCATATTACTTGCTATGTTTACATGGGTGCCATTATATCTTATGTGCCTTTTTGGCTCGTGATCAGTAAGGGACTTTCGTTCTATGAAATTATTAGATTCATGCCATGCCTTTGTTTGCTATGATCTGTTCCTGTAACATGTTGTTTCATAGCTATAAATATTGCAACCTGATGTTATTTTTGCCATGCCCAGTGATTTTCTGCTAAGTCTGTGAAACTGTTATTATTTGCAATCTTGTCATGTCCTTTTGAGCATGCTCTAGTGATTTTTGGAGATAGCTCATTGTTCATGTTTTGTTGTGCTTTACCTGTCATCATGCCCATGCCTTTTGTTTTCATGTTGAGGTGCTGTAGCATATTGTTTTGATGCTTGCTAGATGCCTAGTTGCTGTTTTGGAAAGATTGTTGCTATATCTTGTTTGGAGTGTATGTGTTGCACCGTTGCTCCGTTTTGAGCATGCTCTATATGAAACTTGCTTAGAATTGCATGTAGTTTCATATTATCATGTTGCATCCTTGTTTTGAGGTGTTTGCTTGATGTTTGGATGCATTTTGCATCAATGCCATGTTTAACTTGTTTTGCTCATATCTTCTAGGCCGTAGCTCCGAATCTAATGAACTTTATATGTAACTTGACTAGAGTTTCGTGTAGATCATCTTGGTGCATCTTAACTTGCTGTTTAACCACTTGAACATAAGGTTTATTCAGTTCTGGACCAATTTTGAAATTTGCATATGAGGACTTACCGGATTTGTTATATGTTGTTTCCGGCCTCATTTAAACTTGCTTTGATGTGTTGTTCTTGTATGCATCATCTCTTGCCCTGAGTAGCCTCATGTAGCCTTGTCATGCATCATACTTGGTTGAGCATCATGCCTTGTTCATGTGTGGTGTGTTTACCATGTTGTGTGCTTCTTCTCGATAGTTCCCGTTTCATTGCGATCGTGAGGATTCTTTCGTCTACGCGTGGTTCGTCTTCGTGGCTTCATCTTCTTCATGGACTCGTTCTTCTTCCTAGCGGGATTTCAGGCAAGATGACCGTCACCTTGGATCTCACTACTATCATTGCTATGCTAGTTGCTTCGTTCTATTGCTATGCTGCGTTACCTACCACTTGCTTATCAAGCCTCCCAAATTGCCATGAACCTCTAACCTTTGTCACCCTTCCTAGCAAACCGTTGTTTGGCTATGTTACCGCTTTTTGCTCAGCCCCTCTTATAGCGTTGTTAGTTGCAGATGAAGATGAAGTTTGCTCCATGTTGGAGTATGTTTATGTTGGGATATCACAATATTTCTTATGTTATTAATGCATCTATATACTTGGTAAAGGGTGGAAGGCTCGGCCTTATGCCTGGTGTTTTGTTCCACTCTTGCCGCCCTAGTTTCCATCATACCGGTGTTATGTTCCTTGATTTTGCGTCCCTTACGCGGTTGGGTGATTTATGGGACCCCCTTGACAGTTCGCTTTGAATAAAACTCCTCCAGCAAGGCCCAACCTTGGTCTTACCATTTGCCTATCACCTATTTCTTTTCCCTTGGGAGTCGCGCTCCCGAGGGTCATCTTTATTTAACCCCCCTGGGCCAGTGCTTCTCTAAGTGTTGGTCCGAACCGAGCAGCCTGCGGGGCCACCTCGGGGAAACTCGAGGCATGGTTTTACTCGTAGCTTGACTTATCCGGTGTTGCCCTGAGAACGAGATATGTGCAGCTCCTATCGGGATTGTCGGCACATCGGGCGGCTTTGCTGGTCTTGTTTTACCATTGTCGAAATGTCTTGTAAACCGGGATTCCGAGACTGATCGGGTCTTCCCGGGAGAAGGAATATCCTTCGTTGACCGTGAGAGCTTATAATGGGCTAAGTTGGGACACCCCTGCAGGGTATAAACTTTCGAGAGCCGTGCCCGCGGTTATGTGGCAGATGGGAATTTGTTAATGTCCGGTTGTAGAGAACTTGATACTTGATTTAACTAAAACGCATCAACCGCATGTGTAGCCATGATGGTCTCTTCTCGGCGGAGTCCGGGAAGTGAACACGGTTTATGGGGTTATGTTTGACGTAAGTAGGAGTTCAGGATCACTTCTTGATCATTACTAGTTTACGACCGTTCCGTTGCTTCTCTTCTCGCTCTTATTTGCGTATGTTAGCCACCATACATTGCTTAGTCGCTGCTGCAACCTCACCACTTTACCCCTTCCTTACCCATTAAGCTTTGCTAGTCTTGATACCCATGGTAATGGGATTGCTGAGTCCTCGTGGCTCACAGATTACTACAACACCAGTTGCAGGTACAGGTTTGCGATGATCCTGACGCGAGAGCGATGTTACTTGTTTTGGAGTTCTTCTGCTTCTTCTTCGATCAGGGGATAGGTTCCAGGTCGGCAGCCTGGGCTAGCAGGGTGGATGTCGTTTGAGATTCTGTTTGTGTTTCATCCGTAGTCGGATGTTGATCTTATGTATGATGTATTGATGTACTCCTGTGGCATTTGTATGCCTTGTATGTATCCCCATCTATTATGTAATGTTGATGTAATGATATCCACCTTGCAAAAGCGTTTCCAATATGCGGGTCTATCCTTGGTGGGACCTTCGAGTTCCTCTCGGATAGGGTCACATATTGGGCGTGATAGACTGCTCCATTCTACATATAATATAATTGAAACTAAGGCCGTGTTTGATACACTACAAAAAAAAGACACATCCGTGACATTTTGGGCCGAACAAATTTTTTTTCTGTCATACTTATGACACTTCTATGACGATAATTGTGACAAAACCCAGTATCATGATAGATGTGGTGGGCTCCTACTTCTATGACAAAAAATCATGACAGAAAATGGGCTTTTCATCCTGGGCGGTACGGAGACGCAGCTGCATGACATTCTTTGGGCCGTCCATGACGGAAAAAACGTGGTAGAAGCGAGGGCGAGGAAAATATCAGGGTGTTACCGGTTACGGTGGGTGGTCGGGGCCGAGCGATGCGCGTTTCTCTCGTACACGCACGCGCGTGGGTGCGAGGCGTTGGGCTTTAACTGAACGCGAGCGAGGCGTTGGGCTCTAACTGAACCCGAGCGATTGCACTGCAGGCTACGCGTTACTGAACCCGAGCGATCGATCAATGGCTGTTAACTGAACCCGATCGAGCGATTCCTTCGCTACTGCTGCTAACTGAAGCCAGTCAATGCTGCCTCTGGATGAACAGTGAGCGTTGCTGGGGGGGTTGGATGAACAG
The DNA here is from genome assembly GCF_018294505.1 of Triticum aestivum. Taxonomy (NCBI): domain Eukaryota; kingdom Viridiplantae; phylum Streptophyta; class Magnoliopsida; order Poales; family Poaceae; genus Triticum; species Triticum aestivum. The sequence goes on from NC_057802.1 coordinate 264,951,080, forward strand.
TTCCCGGTGGGGGTGGATGAACAGGACCCCGTGGTGTTGCCTCTGGATGAACAGGACCCCGATCGATCGAGCCGGTTGGGGCTGGATGAACAGGACCCCGTGGATGGCTGGATGAACAGGACCACCCCGTGGTGGGCTGGATGAACAGTAGACGGTGGAGGGGTGGATGAACAGTAGCCCATGGAGGGGTGGTTGAACAGGAGCCCATGGAGAGGGCTGGTTGAACAGTAGCCGGTGGAGTAGCGCGCGGTGGAGACTGGATGAACATGAGCCTGTGGATGAACAGTCGCAGGTGGAGGTTGGAGGAGGTCGACGGTGGATGAACAGTAGCCCATGGAGGCTGGAGGGGGTCGACGGTGGAGATGAACAGTATCCCGTGGAGTCCCGTTTTGCGGTACGCCACACCCCTCCCGATGAACAGGACCCCCGTTTCGATCGTAGCGCTCCAACACAAGTCCGTTTCCTCCGTTTTGCGGTACGCCACACCCCTCCCGATCAACAGGACCCCCGTTTTGACCATAGGAGGTCCGTTTCCTCTGTTTTGCAGTACGCCAGACCCCTCCCGATGAACAGGATCCCGTTTCGAACGTGGCCGGTCGAACACAAAGCCGTTTCCTTTGTTCTGCGGTACGCCAGGCCTCATTTCCATCGGTTGTTTCGTCCAAGCCCCCCCGATGAACACGACGACGCATTCCGTTCTGACCCAGCCGGTTGGCTCCCCATGAACACGACGACGACGCATTTTCTCCGTTCCGACCCAGCCATGTACACGAGCCCTGGCCGTACGTATGCGCGAGTAGGCTTCGAGACCCTGCCCGTATGTACGTACGTGGCCGTATTTTCTTTCTTGCACACTGGTCGCTGTACGTATGTGTGCATGCTACGTGCGCGCCTCTACTACAACACGTGCGCGCCTCTACATCGACCAGTATGTACGTACACGTTCGCGACCAGAATGACAATGCTACGTACGCTTCGACCAGGTGGGTCCCGACTGTCAGGCACTTCCTTGCCTGCGAAGATGTACCTGGTGGGTCCCAGCAGTCAAGGGGGAAACGTTTTTTTTTCACGAAATACGGTGGCCCGTGCGGTGGGTCCCTGCTGTCAGGTGGAGGAATAATTATTTTGCGCGTAATAAGGAGGCACTTCCTTGCGGCCGCCGTGGACCCAACTGTCAGCCTCTCAATGTACAATACTCTTCCGATGGAAGTCGTTCCTTGACCACGTTGACCACGCCGCGCCAAGAGCACCAGGGCGGTGGACGATGGCGAGGCCTAGGAAGGGGACGACACGGAGCCGAGGAAGACGCGACAGTGGAAGCCCGTGCGGAGAGGAGTACGAGGGTTCACTAGTTCGGCTGCGGTGTGAGGCTGCCGTCACCGTAGAATAACATGGGGTGTGGGTGAGTGGAGGGATGGCCTGGCCAGCGGTGGGAGTAGTAGGGGGCGGTGAGGCCTCCGCGGCAGCACAGCCGGCCACGGGAGGCAGGAGCACGAGGCACGACCGGCGCTGGTTTGGGCGGCTGGAGCAAGAAGACCAGAGGTTGAAGAAGCACTACAGTCGTTGGATGGACATCGTACGGTCACTGGAGCTAGAATCGTGCATATTGACTAAGTTGACAAAGCCCTCCATCCCCGTCAACTTAGTAGGCCCACAAGTCAGCCTGCCACTATACTGGGTCCCAGCTAACACGGGGAGTATTCATTTTTTTGTGCGTAATAAGGAGGCACTTCCTTGCGTGCGAAGATATAGCTGGCGGGTCCAAGCTGTCAGCGGCGGTAACATTTTTTTCACGAAATACAAAGGCCCTTTCGGTGGGTCCCGGATGTCAGGTGGAGGAATCATTATTTTGCGCGTAATAAGGAGGCATTTCCTTGCGTGCGGCCGTGGACCCAGCTGTCAGCCTCTCCACGTACAGTCCACTTCAGATGCATGTCGGTCGTTGACCACGTTGACCAAGCCGCGCCGAGAGCACCAGGGCGGTGGACGACGGCGAGGCCTAGGAAGGAACGACATGGAGCCAGGGAAGACTCGGCAGTTGTTTCCCACGCGGAGGGGAGTACGACTGTACGAGGGTTTACTGGTTCGTCTGCCGTCGCCGGAGAATAACAGCAGGTGTGGGTGAGTAGAGGGAGGGCTAGGCCAGCGATGGGAGTACGGTGGGGCGGTGAGGCCTGCGCGGCAGCATAGCCGGCCGTGGGGAGGAGGGAGCAGGCAGTCCCGCCGGCGCTTGTTTGAGCGGCTGGAGCAGGAAGAGCAGAGATTGAAGAAGCACGACGGCCGTTGGATGGACATCCAACAGTCACTGCTTGTGCGTCAACCTTTTTTTAGGAAAGCCTCAAATCTGTGGAAAACAGCATACAACCCATCTGCCATTATTTCTAATAATTTACAGCCCATTTGCTAATTCTTAAGGTTTTTTTGGAGCCCATATTCTTTTTGTTAGCATTACAGCCCATATTGTGGCCACGGTTAAAAAATTGTACGAAATTTTGCATATTTTGGTGCGGTCCGAACTATTTTTAATCCCGAAATTTTGAGTCACATTCAAACGGATTTAAAAAATAAATGTATATCAATATAAAATCCAACAAATTGTCCACGCATAAAAATCAATGCAATTTAAAATCTTGAAATGAAAAAAAGAAATTTGAAACTAATTGCCGGTTTGATGTGTTTTAAAAATGTACAACCCATTTCTCATTACTGATAGGCCATTTTCTCGGCCAGCCGAATGAAGCTCTCCCCGTCTTGAAAGATTTGCAGCCCAATAGGCCTGACAAAGCGAATTACTTGGCAAATTACAAAAAAATGGGTTGTGGCCGTGGACCCAGCTGCGGCCGTGGACCCAGCTGTCAGCCTCTCCACATACAATACTCTTCTGATGGAAGTCGGTCGTTGACCACATTGACCACGCCGCGCCGAGAGCACCAAGGCGGTGGACGACGGCGAGGCCTAGGAAGGGGACGACGCAGAGCCGGGGAAGACACGGCAGTGGATGCCCACGCGGAGAGGAGTACGAGGGTTCACTGGTGAGGCTGTCGTGTGAGGCTGCCGTCGCCGCAGAATAACAGGGGGTGTGGGTGAGTGGAGGGATGGCCTGGCCAGCGGTGGGAGTAGTATGGGGGCGATGAGGCCTCCGCGGCAGCACAGCCGGCCACGGGAGGCAGGAGCAGGCGGCACGACCGGCGCTGCTTTGGGCGGCTGGAGCAAGAAGACCAGAGGTTGAAGAAGCACTATGGCCGTTGGATAGACATCGTACGGTCACTGGAACTAGAATCGTTCATATTGACTAAGTTGACAAAGCCCTCCGTCCCCGTCAACTTAGTAGGCCCACAAGTCAGCCACCCACTATGGTGGGTCCCAGCTAGCAGGGGGTATTCATTTTTTTGTGCGTAATAAGGAGGCACTTCCTTGCGTGCGAAGATATAGCTGGTGGGTCCGACCTGTCAGCGGGGGGGGGACGTTTTTTTCGCGAAATACAGAAGCCCTTCCCACGTACAGTCCACGTACAGTGCGTAATAAGGAGGAACTTTCCTTGCGTGCGACCATGGACCTCGTGGGTCCCAGCCGTCAGGCTCTCCACGTACAGTCCTCTTCCGATGACTCTCGTATGTTGACCACGCCGCGCCGAGCGCACCGAGGCGGTGGACGACGGCGAGGCCCCAGACTGGAACGACCCGGAGATGGGGAAGACGCGGCAGTGGAGTCGCAGACGGAGAGGAGTGGGAAACTTGACTGGTTCGGGTGCGGGGTGGGCCTACACTCGGCAGAGAATAACAGGAGGTGCGGAGTGGAGGGATGGCCTGGCCGTCGGCGGGGTAGCGTTTCGCTGAGGAGCGCAAAACAACGCCGCTGGACGCCGGAGGCTGGAGCAGGCGGTCCCGGCAGCGCTGGGGGAAGAAGACGAGAGATTGAAGAAGAATGCCGGCCGTTGGATGTAAATCCAACGCCTTCTTAGGCTTCGACCTACTGGCCCACATGTCAGCCAGTCCATTTGTTTTTTTTTTTTTTTTGGTGGGCTGGGTGAAACAATGATGTAGCATCTATGCAGCCCGTTTATATATATGGTAGAATTTAAAGCCCATTTGCATTTTTCTCGAAATCCGCGGACTTGCTGGGCTGGGTGAAAATATCATGTTGGGCTAGACGGAGAAATGTTATAAAAACATAAACACATGATTGCACGTCTATTACTGCATTGGTCAGTAAAATCTTTGCAAGCTTATGTACGCAATCACTAGGAGTTAACTTGCCAAGTTATATATAAACAATTATTATTATTATTTTGTAAGAACTTTCAACTTACGAAATAAAATATCATTTTAATTTGATGAGTTAATAGTACGTGGGGTATTATTATTTTTTAGGCTAGACGTGGGACAGTTGAGTTGGTTCTAGGGAAAAGTACTGGGAGAAAACTCAGTTTACATCGAAAAAGAAAGTGGGAGAAAATTCAGATATAGGATTAATGAAAACGAAAAATAAAGGAAGTGGGAAGGTCTATAAAATGGTTGGACGAACGACAGGTTTAACGGAAACTTATGTTGTTTCTAATATATATATATATATGTAATAAAATAAGATATAAATATAGGTTCAGTTTTGCATTCTTATAGAAAACAGGTTCAGTTTTGCATTCTTATAGAAAAATAGAACTGAGCTGTGCGTCGTCTTGAAAAAACAAACATAACTTGGGTTGCTGATGATATAGACAAGCTAGGTTGGGAGGCCCAGAGGCCGCTTGATACCTGATGGATCCAAAAAATGTTGAAACATGTCGTGGGCTTCCCATGTTAAACAACAAAACCTAGGCCATGGACCTTGGTGGGCCCGGGACTGTCAGCCTCTCGACGAACAGTTGTCTCCCGATTCCTCTTGTTTTGCTGACCATGTTGGGAACGACAGACGGCGGCGTCGCGGCGAGAGCACCAAGGAGGAGGACAACGTCGAGACCTCGGATCGAACGAACCGGAGCGGGGGAAGACGCGGGTGGAGGGGAGTACGAGGGTTGACTTGTTCGGGTGCAGGGTGGGCCGGTGGAGCTGCCACCGCCGGACAATGTGTGGGAGTAGAGGGATGGCCTGGCCAACGCCATAGGCTATGATGGCCAGCCGCTGTATAGGAAGAGGACGAAAGATTGAACAAAATAAAGAAATACAAATGGATAGGTGGTTGGTCCCATATGTCTGTGTACGAGACCTGCTGGGTCCACCTGAGAAGGGGAATATGTTGGGAGGAAGGAGATTCAAAGCACGGCAGTCGAGTGAACTAGTTTTTTTAACGGACAAGTGAACTAGTTACATACATAAGCAAATAGCCACTAAAAAAGCAAACAGGTTAATGGGTTCTTAAAAGAAATATTTCGGACAAAACAGATAATTACGACACATAGGCTAATGCATGAAACACTCAGATGATAAAGGTGCTTATAAACAGATAAAGTACAACATCTAGACCTTCCTGGCACGCTTGATCATGACGCTGCGGCTGTCCGTGTACTCGTCGGTTACGGGAAGCAGACACGCCCTCATGTCCAAGATCTGCCTGTACATGTCGTAGCATGCGTATGCGTCCTTGGCCGCGTAGGTTATGTAGGCTAGATTCAGAGGTACCTCCCACGTGTTCAGGTCCTTGGTATCGTTGTCTTCTTTCATGTTGGCGTATCAGGGGTCGATGATGGTCTCGGCGAGGTCAACCACGGAGTCCTTCTCCTGCCCGTTGCTGATGATCTTGTATTGCTTCTGGATGTCGACAAGCTTGTTGCACCAGATGGCCGAATCGTCGCGTTCTTCCTTCTCTCCACCGTAGCGAAGGTGCAGTCGGCGCTGCCGATGAAACGGGCGAATGCTCCAGAACCTCTGATGGCCCTACAGAAGTGGTAGATGAGAACCTCGTCCCGCACACATACCTGGGCGACGGCGATCCGCTGGTCCCTGTCAGGAGACGAATGGATGGGCACAAGGTCTAGTCCTGCAACCTTGTGCTTTCTCGTCCTGTAGGTACTGCTTGAACTCGGCGAGGCAGAGCTTCACCGAGTCCGGATCGTTGGTGTACATCACATTCAACTTGGTGCAGCCATAGGACTGAACGGCGAACTCAAAGGGGAACTCCTTGCTGAAGTCCATATCCAGCAGGCTCACCCCTCGGATCGCCATTGGAGTCTCTTCAAGTGAACGAGTGTGTAGGCGGCGGCAGCAGTTCGTTTTTCAGCTCTTGGGGAACTGGATTCAACAGTAAACTGAGTGTGTACAGGCGACAACAGTTACTACCCCTCCCTCGTCCGCTGCACGCCCGGCAGAAGATGCACCCTCGGCGCATTCAAACGCCTCCATTAAGAAACCTACTCCGGCCACACGTCGGTTCACGAGCGGGTCTGTATTGGTACTGTAATAACAGGAGTTAGTGGTCACTTTACTTAAATTTAATTAGCTTTAATAGAAATTTATACTTAAAACAAGCAATGCATTGGCTCGTTCTATCAGTGCCACAGGATCAACATGCACAACAATTAGAATTATTATTCTCAGGACGCACACGATCAGCACATTTGTCGCACTTTCACAAAGATAATACTACCAAGTTTGAACTGTTTGTTATGGTTGTTGTCCTCTGCATCATCATGCCGTGTTTCCCAGCTTGCAAGATTCAGAACCAACAAATAAGATCCAAATAATAAGTACAACAAAGATGCCTACACATCTCATTGATTCCCAGCTTGCAAGATTCAGAACCAACAAATAAGATCCAAATAATAAGTACAACAAAGATGCCTACACATCTCATTGATTCCCAGCTTGCAAGATTCAGAACCAACAAATAAGATTCAAATAATAAGTACAACAAAGATGCCTACACATCTCATTGATTCCCAGCTTGCAAGATTCAGAACCAACCCATTAGAGCCTTTTGATAAAGTGAATATCGGGATTAAATCCATCTTGGCTAGCCATGTCATACAATCGAAGAACTTGGCGAATGCTCTTGACCGTCACAACATCTGTAGTTGAGTATTCCTGTTTGCACAGCACAAACAAGAAGAGCATGATTTCACTTTAATAGTGGCCTCCTTGAACTCAACCTGCAGCTCCACTCGGATGAGGCCTGCCTGGAGTTCCATGATTCAATTCATGCGCCTTTTTCTGCAGTTCACCTGAAATGAAGCAAAGATTGCATCATTCAGCTAGCAAGAAGTACTTGCTCTCGTGAGCTGGCAGGTTCTTCTTTAGTAGTTGCACTAAAATTGAGGAACATTAAGGTTGGCTGTCCGGCTCATGTAAGGTGCAACTATAATTTTCTTATCCTTTTGTGCAGTTCCACTAAAATAAAGTGCCATTGTGGTGACAGTGACGGCTCATCTTGCAAAGGCTAATAAAATGTTGCACGAGATTACCAGCAGAACTTGACGGAGATTTTGGAAACTCCAATCACCATTTTGTGCAGTTCCACCAAAATTGAGAGATGTTGCCCACGTGACATTTTAGTTGAACTGCACAAGACACTCATTCCAAAAAAAGTGTTTTGTGCAGTTCACCAAAAGGTCACAATAGCAACAAGGTGAAATGGATATCCCTATCTGCACAAAAAGATAGAAAGTAAACAGTTGCTGGTCAATAAGAATATACGAAACATATACGAAATGAAAAGAAGCATCTTAATTATGTTCATGGCAATCACGCAAGGACAGTAGAAATTTTAAAACGTCAGCAATGCTTCATGTTACCAGAAGCATTACGATCAACAATGAGATTCCTCAAATATGGGATTACTTTAATGGTGGCATTGCTTGTTTACCAGATACAGTAAATCAACAGCAGCTAAAGAGTTGGTTTAAGGGCATGGGACCGTGGGGACACCAGGACACTCAGCAGCGTAAAGGAGCAACTTACTTATCATACTGGGGAAAACAGCAGGAGTGCCATTTGTAACACAGTTTAATTGCATCTTATCACTGGAGGCATTAGATTAACAATAACACTGGTTAGACATGTCCCTAAGGTAACAGTGTGATCGCTTCATTTTACATGCGCCCTTACATTAACAACAGCAAAAGGTTGGTATAAGGACATGCGACAGTGGACGCATCAGCACAATGTACCTACAAGGAGGCATAAAGTGGTGATGCCGAGTTTGTTCATGCTATGTGAGGGCAGCAAATCTAATCCTGGAGACCTTTTACTATGTGAGGGCAGCAAACCTAATCCTGGAGACCTTGTACTATGTGAGGGCAGCAAATCTAATCCTGGAGACCTTTTACTATGTGAGGGCAGCAAATCTAATCCTGGAGACCTTTTACTATGTGAGGGCAGCAAATCTAATCCTGAGACCTTTTACTATGTGAGGGCAGCAATTCTAATCCTGGAGACCTTTTACTATGTGAGGGCAACAAATCTAATCCTGGACATACTCTGTTGACTTGTCCACCAGCCGCCACTTTCTATCCTTTTTTCAACCAATAATAGATCTGTTCCTTATCCAGTTTGTACTGCGTTTTCCCATTATTTCCCTTTTCAACCAAGAGACCGGTTGGGTATCCGGTCTCTACTACTTTCACCATATTATTTCCTCTTTGAATCAAGTCCTAGATTCATGCTACAACTTTCCCCCCTTTCTTCGTTGTTTGAACAAAGCCCTAGATTCGAATGCATGAAGTAGCTTTACCTCTAATAATACTAAAAATTTAGGTGGCTTTGGAAGAGCTGATGGGAGTAGAAAAAGATGCACATGCAGACACGTGGGGAGCTGGGGCAGTAGAGCAAGGCCGCTTTCGAAGAACTTATACCTGAGGGTCGTCGGGATGTCGGCGGCGGCAGGTCGGATCTGCGGACAATACGGCAGGGAGGAAGAAGGGTCGGAGGACCTCCCGAGCCGGCGCTGTGTCGGAGAGAACGGCACGGGCAGAGGATCGGGCCCCTCCGGCAGCTGTGGGTTTCCTCCCTCGCCGGCGATGACCGCGTGAACGATGCACCTAGTCCTCTACACACACCAGCCGAAGGGATCCGGCCGGATCTGTGACCAGCGGTGAGCAGAGAGAAAATGTCGCTACCGCTGTCTTGTTTATATCTGGAGAGGATGAGAGAATGAAGAGAGCAACCCTAGTAAAGCAAGCGCTCAGGCCCCTGCGTACATATATAGTGGAGTGATTATCTTTTTCTCTCCACAACAAGCGTTTCAATTTGTGTACGTGGCATTAAAGAAAAGAAACTCTCTATTTAAGGTGACTACCTGTACGACTCCTACTTACTACTACTAGTAGTAGTATTGTTCACTTGTGCTCCCCGGCCCTCCATTCATTGAACAACCCCACGGGTGAATAAACATACAGTACTAGTATTTATATAGAACGAACAAGCTCGAACTATTTTCGCGTAGTTAAAAGTTGAGGGCGGGGCTTTTCCCGGGCAGTACGCGCGGCAGTTTTCGCGTAGGCGGTTTGACAGAGAGGCGAGGAGGGTGAGGGAGTAGCGGATTCAACTTACTTACTGCTGGAAAGGTCGGGCTGTGCGATTTGACGGCGCGTTACTGTTTGGATCCATGTGTTAGAGTTAGTTTGGGTTAGTTTGAACTCAACTAACCCAAAAATATCCAAACAGGAGGGTTAGTTTGGGTTACTGTTTGGATCCATGTGTTAGAGTTAGTTTGGGTTAGTTTGAACTCAACTAACCCAAAAAAATCTAACCCACCCAAGAGGTGCTTATTTGGGTTAGTTCTTCTCGGGACACTAAAAAACACATTTTTCTCTCGCTCTCCCCGCAGCAGATCCCTCCCCACTTCCTCGAAGCTTCTCGTCCTCTCCCTCCCTCCCTCTCGCACCGCCCATGAAGGCACCTCGCCGTATCCGCGCTCCATCTAACCCTGTCATCCAAACACCTCTTTCGCTAGAGTTACTTCAGGGTTAGTTCAGGATTAGAATCTAACTCTAACCTTTAACTGAGTTAGAGTATCCAAACAGGGCCAGGCGGTACGACCGGGGTGATGCCCCCCTTCCGTTCCGCACTCTAATCTGGTGCATGACACGTATTACGTCGACCCGGATGCTGCTGGCTGTCCCACATGTCGGCGAAGTAGTACGTAGTAGTAAGAAGGAGCAAAGAATCATGCGGTATAAGTCTTTCTAGAGATTCCAACAAGTGACTAGACTACACCGCGTGCAGTATCTCAAATCTCAAATCTCCCTTCCGGTTTATAGGGCTCAAATCTCAAATCTCATCAACCAAGGCATTTTGCGATTGGAGGAATGTATCTCGTACTTTACAAAACTACCCTAATTAAACTCATGCATTAATTACGTAGTTCTCTCGTTTTCCTCTCCGCCTTGGTCGCGGTGCACAATATTGAGCACTCCTATATGACTAGCCGCTCTATCTACATGCGGGACATCAAAGCATCCGGGCCCGCGTGCCATCCACCAAATCACAGCGAGGTGCTACAGTCGAAACTCACCGGTCACCCCGGTGTGGCCGTCATGACCCGTCATATCACAAAACCCACACCTTTACCAGCAGTGGTAAAGTGGCCTCGAAGTTGGACTGGACGAAGCAACCATCATTTCACTGGAACGCTCGTTGAAGCCCTTTCTCCCCTTTCTTGAAGAAAACCTCACTCCAGGCTACTCACTTCTGCCATTTTTCTTCTGTACCGACGAAGGAAAGGTGGGCGAATCAGTGATGCTGCTATATTTTCATTCCAAGAATCTTCTTTTTGCGAAGCACCGACCGATTCTCACAGCCTATTCTTTTCCCGTTTTCATTGCGATTGTGGTTTCCTTTCGATTGCTTTTTGTTTGTCAGTTCATTGATGGATCCTGGAGCACTAGGCAAAGAGTTGCCGGCGGACAACCCACTGGAGACAGCGATCTCCAGGAAGCGAGCACCGACCAACGAGTTGACCATGTTGGCGGGCCAACCCATGGAGACGAAGAACTCCAAGAAACAAGCACTGGCCAAAGAGTTGACGACGTTGGCGGACGAACTCCTCAAAGAAAGTTGGAAGAACAGCAAGGGCCCCACCGTGCCTACCCCAGAAACTCTGATGGCCACCTATGCGAGGCTCAAGGCCGAGTTTGAGGAGATAGTCGCCGTTGAGAAGCAGTATTCCCCTGGCAAGGTGATGGCCCCCATCGAGGACGAGGAGATGGCCCCCGGAGGGATGGGATCCCCCGGTGAGCTGCACAAGGTAAAAAATAATGGCTTATTACCGAAAGTTGTGGTTTTTGATTATTTGCAATGTGCTTGCTAATATGTTAGGGTTGTGCAGGTGCCGGTGGACGTCCTTGATGATTCCGATGTCGCGGCCCGTCCTGTGGACAACGCCCCAGAGATCGTTTTCGATGTCGCGGTCCGTCCTGTTGGCATCGCCCCGGAGATCGATTCCGATGCCGCTGTCCATCCTGTGGACATCGCCCCAGAGATCGATTCCGATGTCGCGGTCAGTCCTGTGGACATCGCCCCAGAGATCGATTCCCATGCCGCTGTCCGTGCTGTGGTCATTGCCCGAGAGATCGATGACAAGAAATAGTTGGTCGCGCTAATCCTTCAGGGTAGTTTGCATTGCCCTGTGTTTAATTACCAGAACGATGCGTGTTATCAAACCATCTTAGGGCTAGTGCACTGTCTTGTGTGGGCGGTACTTGCTACTTTTGTTTGATAGTGAATCATGCGAACCCTCTCCGAGTTATGGAAACAGATGTATCCTCACCAGCTTTTGATGTAATATATGGCATGCTTAGATGTAAGTTTGAACTGTTTATCATATCAGCAGGGCTTATTTGATGATTCTTGGTGTTAGTAGGCTAGCTACTGTGCGAGCTATAGTACTTGCAAAACACTCACCGAAGAGAAATGTTGGGGCTGATGAGCTCGTGGTACGCTTATACTGATCCGTCGTCGATCGGCCAATAGCCCAAGCTCCTAAAATTGTAGGCTTAGCGATCGATCAGACAATAGTCGACACGGATACATTCAGGCCTCATTTGGTTCATAGGGTAGGAAAATCGTAGCAAAAGTACAGAGACGTACAACACAAAATCATAGCAGTACAGAGACGTCCCTCCGTTCCAAAATAGATGAGTCAACTTTGTACTACTAACTTTGAAACGGAGGGAGTACAAATCCTAGGCGGGCTAGTTTGGCCTAGTGGGTTTTAGTGATATGACGTGGTACAGTGCCGTCCAGTCTTCGCGTGTGGTAGCAGTACTGCGGGTAGAGTAAGTTTTCATGAAGAAGCGGAATTCAACGAAGTCATGATGGTTCCTTCGTCCGACTAACTTTGTGCATGGCAGGTGGACCAGGATAATTTTGTGCATGGCAGGTGGACCAGGATGGTCGACGTCCCACATGTCGGCGAATGAAAGTATTCTTTCCGATATAGTGGACGAGCAACGAGTATTCATTGTTTATTTTTGATGAAACCTATTGTCTCCACTGTTACGACGGAGGAGTGTGAAACACGGCAGCCCAGTGAACTTGGCATGTGCACCACTCCCTCCTTCCTCATGTAATACTACCATAGTGTTGACTATAAGGTTACAACTTTTTCTCACTTTCTCTCTATCTATTTCCTCTCAAATGTTTTTTACCTTTCTTTTTTAGACACAATTGTTTTTTATGCCTCTTTTTTAGAATTAGTTTTTTATACCTAGGAGCACGTGTAGAGACGGGCTCCTGCAGATCCCACTCCTTGACTTTGTCAATGCCTCTCTCTCCTCCACATAAGCGGGCTTGTCGAGAAGACAAGAGATGATCTCTTAGCACAATATGTTTCACCATGTTTTTAGGAATAACTAGTTATTGAAGATAAGGCTAAGAGATGATCCATTGTACACATGTTTTTTTGTCATCTCTAAATTACATGCAAGACTTATGATAAGACTATCTTATCAACCATTGTACATGCCCTTTATAGCCCAGAATTTTACTGGTACTACTTGCTATGAATGCGGGCAGCTGGCCTCTGAGGGGGGAGCGCGCGCGGGGAGGTGGTGGGGTGGGGGAGGGGTTCTGGTGGGCCAGGGCGGTAAGAAGCGGGCTTGGAAGCGGTGCGGACTCCCGCATGGCCCACCTCACATTATCACCACATATTTCTTGGAGTCCGTGCACGGCGGGCGGGCGATCTCTTCTCCCTCCCCCGTCTCTCTCCTCTCAGCCGACGCCCGCCGAGCGATTAGATTTCGGCTATCGACGGTTTATTCAATTGCAGTCCCACATGTCAGTGAAAATGCAAGACAACGCGTGTCCCCTCTGGTGAGCGGCGTGCGAGCCGGACTGTCGGGGGTGCGACGTGAACGCGACGCGTACGAGTTGTAAGTGTGCCGCCTTTTCCTTTTGAACTTGCAAAGCGTAACATTTTCGTGCGATCGATTGATAGAAATCCAGAACAAAATGACGAGGGCGGTGCTTTCCCGCGCGTTAGGCGGGCTAGTTTGAGTGATATGACGTGCTACAGTGCCGTCCACTTGCTCCATTTTTATGTAAGCAAGAGTCTACACTCTTACGTGGGAGGAGTGCGAAACACGGCGGATCTGATTTTGATCGAGGGATAACTGTTCCCTGCGAAATAATGGAGCACTGTTAGCGATTATAGCATGATAGTTAGGGCATCTCCAGCGCTGGCCCTCAAATTTACACCGGCATCTGTCCGAGGACACTGATGGATGCCATCCAATGCTGCCCGCATACCTTTCGACAACTATATGAACTAACCGGACGAAATTCGTGCAAACAAAGCAAATTTCAAATTGACCGGATGAAATTCATTACATTTCGAGAACTTTTCCTATAAACTGGACGAAATTCATTACATATTTCGCACAAACCGTACTAAAACCTACTGTAAACCTAATCTAAACGATCGCCGGGCCCCGACCACCATGTCCGGCCATGAACCCGAGAAAGCCGGCCATTGCCTTTGCCTCCTCCTTATCCGCCTCGATAACCTCCTCCTCCGGAGCACAAGGTTATGAAGATTTCCGCCTCCACGTCGCCGTCAAGCGGCTAATCGGCCGCCGATTTTTATCCCACCAAGCTTGGCGTCGACTGAGTGGAGGAGCGGTGGCCTTCCTGGGACCAGAGCGGTGGCGACCTACCGTGTACTACTCTTCCTCGCTGCCGGCTGCGCCCGCGCACGCGCGCCGGCTTCGTGGTCGTGGCGGCGGAGGGCGGCCGGGGGGGGGAGCCGGCGATCTCCTTCGTCTGCTCCTGCGAGAGTACGTCCAAGAGAGCTTTGGAGCGCGCCCGGAGCGGAGCCACCGATGTCCTTCGTCTGCTCCTGCGACAGTACGTCCAAGAGAGCTTTGGAGTGCCCGGAGGCCATGGTTGGAGTGGTGCCAACAGAAGGAAGGGACCGGAGGAGAATGAGTGTGGGTCTTTGGCTATGGCTGGGAGCTGGGGCTCAAGTTAATATAGCGGGCGAATGGCAATGAGCCGCGGCAGACGGATGGACGGCTGGCACCGGAGTAGGTTCGTCGGCAGCCGTGGTGTCATTAACGCGGAGCAGTCGCTTGCACCGGGATGCCGCGCGGGTGGCGCTCTCTCGGCCGTCGCGCTGCTGCAATGCCGGCGCCAGTGAGAGGTCGCGTCGGGCGTGAATGCGGACGCTGCTTCAGTGACTTAACCGCAGGTGCGTTGTCTCACTGACATGTGGGCCCAACGGGCATCAGGCCCGCATGTCAGTGACACCAACTGCACCTGCAGTTAAGGCCGGTGAATGCGGCATTGACGTTCTGGAGAGACGGTGATCGTTTCAGGCGGGAAGCGCGCGCTAGCGATGGAAGGGGTTTCGGTAGGCCAGGGCGGTCAGACGCTGGCGTGGTGGTAAAATGTGAACTCATGGATGACGAGCCTTTGAAGCGTATGCGGCACGTATTGACAACCAGGCGTCCATGCAACCGCTCTTGTCGCCAGCTAGCATTCGACGACCACCATTAGACACCACACAACCATACATAACTTACGAATAATGGACGAATCGATCAGACACACACTCGTGTGCAGTGGCACTATGATCGGTTGCTCACGATAGTACATACTCCGCACCATAGTACCCTCTCTAGCTAGGCTGTTTTATAGATTGTCGTTGTGATGGACGATATACATGAGCAAGGCGCCGAGTCACGAGTATGACCGTTGGTGTTGAGCCAGGTGAATACATGCTCGGTGTTCGCGGAGGCCTCCAGCAAACGTCTAAACAGTAATGTCACATACGCATAATTTTGGTTTTTATTTCTTTCTCCACTGACAGGTAGGCCCGCATAGATAGATAGATAAAGAACACGAGCTGATGAGGCGCATGCGGACTGTTTGACTGGTCAACCAGACAAATACGGAGCTATACGCTGAGCCAGTGACCGTATAATCACCTTATACAATGATCAAAGTGAGCTATCAAGACAAGTTCAATGACCGCCAATGCATTTTACTCGGTAATAAATGACCAGGATTGAAGGGGAATCCAAATTTCCTTCGTCTTCTGTCCTTGAGCTCTTGACAAACCAATGCACTTTACGGTTGTCCGGCCACTCCACCCCAGAGCTGTCACCAAGCGTCGTTCATGCCACCGCGCCGCACACTAACCGGTAAGGAAGCGATGGCATCCCGCCGCGCCGAGTTCCTCGCCGCCCACGACCGCACACAGAATGGTAGGCAAGCGGTGGCATCCCGCCGTGCCGAGTTCATCGCCGCTCGCGACCTCACACCTATGTGGGCGGAATTTGAAGCTGCCAAGGCCGAATGGGCGGTAGAGCAAGAGGCGGCCAAAGCCGCACAGAGGGAGCGGAAAAGTCAGAAAGCACTCAAGAAAAGAGAGGCCCGCCGCCGCAAGAAAGAAGAGGACGCACGCGCTGCTGCGGAGAGGTCGGCGGAGATCCAAGCACGGTGGGGTGTCGCCGACAAAGCCGGGAAGGAGAACGACGGCGTCTGGCCAGCATGTGAGAAGTAGTAGTACTAGTAGTTAGTGTGTGTGTCTGTGTCGCCCGTACGTTTGTTTAATTAATTACGAGCATGTAACAGTACTACTAGTTACTACTGTAGTTTTTAGAGCAAATTACCAGTACATTAGCCTAGACTCAATGGAAAAATTCCTATCCTATGCATCAAATGGCATCTCTTTCTCTATAGGAATTGAGATGCATGTCATCTCACTTCCTATGATTTTCATATTCCTATAAAATTCCTATCCTATGAACCAAAGGAGGCCTCTGCTGGAGTAACTACTGTAGCTAGCAGTACTGCTGGTACAGTAGTTTTCTTCAAGAAGCGGAATTCAACGAAGTCATGATGGTTCCTTCGTCCGAGCAACTTCACAGTGGGTAAGGTTGGGCCTGTGATTTGACGGCTCATTAGTAATTACTGCGGCGCGACGACCGGGGTGACTCTCCCTTGGAGTTCTGCGGGCATGGCAAGTGGACCAGGATGGTCGACGTCCCACATGTCGGCGAGCGGAAGTATTCTTTCCGATATCGAGGAGCAAGGAAACCGCGTGGTATAGTATCACTGGTGATTTATATTTATTTTTTATTTCTAATGAATGCTAGCGTTTCAACTCTTACGACGAAGGAGTGCCAAACACACGGCACGTGCTGGATGTCGCACACGTCAGCGAAAGGAGTGGGACATGAACAGCGTGGTAGAGCGTCTCCACTTCTGGGTCGGAGACCACACGTAGTAGTACTACTGTACTAGTGGTATGAACGATACAAAGTGCGACCCGGAGAGAAAGACACGTCTAGTTGGAAGGTCTCGGGGCATACACGTAAACAAATATAAAACCTAATATGTGCCTCCAATTAATATAGTAGTAGTAGAGTACTTAGTCACGTACTCCATAACATCACCGGGCATTGCACGTACAACATTTAGTGGTAGTAAGAGACAAATGCCTATATGCCACGCATGTTCATACTATTTGTGCCTTTCTACTTCACTTACTGCGCTACATTACACAGGTTCGCACGTCCACTCCTGGGTACATGTCCGTCTCGTAGTTCCAGTCCCACGTGTTCTTCATATAGATGGAACGATCCTTGCATGACACGTGCACCTTGATGCTAGATGTGTCGCGTGTTGGCAAAAGGATGAACAAAGCTCACGTAAAAAAATAGAGTGGAAGAACATAGATTCCCGACGACCGAGAAGGAGCAAGGAACCTCGGGGTGGAGCGTCTGCACTCATAATATTTTATATTATTCAGCGATATAAAATCAACCAATCATCTCCACAGTGGACTGGAAGAGTACGAAACACGGCAGCCCAGTGTAGTTACATCATACTAGTACATGGCTAACCCACGCTATCACCATATTTCTTGGCTTCCGTGCGACACCTATCTCTAGTAATCCAGCAGCCCGTATCGCTTCTCCCTCCTCGTCTCTCTCAAAGTGCGGCGGGCTGGCGTTTTTGCCGTCTATTGAGGTCGGTTAACTCATCACATGTTAGCGACATGCCAAGAGCATTCTAAAAAAATTCCTTTCACGTTCCGTTTTCAAAAAGAAAAAATCCTTTCACGTACGAATTTGACTGTATGCTTTGAGCAACTTGCATGTCCTATACTGCTCCTGTTTGGATACTCTAACTTAGCTAGAGGTTAGACTAACTCATGACTAACCCTGAACTAACTGTAGCCAAAGAGGTGTTTGGGTGACAGGGTTAGATTGACAATAAATGCACTTGATGGAGAGAGAGAAGTGATTTTTCAGTGGTCCCAATGAGAACTATCTCCAGTTAGCACCTCTTGGGTGGGATAGTTTTTTTTGGTGGGTTCGGTGCAACTTGCTCCAATTTAAACCCTCATGCTTGGATACTTTAGGGCTATTTGAGCCCCAACTAGCTCAAACTAACTCTAACCCATGGATCCAAACAGGGCCTATGGCCAGCCTCGACGCGGAGCAGTCGGTGCACCGGGAAGCGGCGCTCTCTCGGCCGTCGCGCCGCTTCAAAGCCGGCGCCAGTGAGAGGTCGCCTCCGCTCTGGCCGGGCATTAATGCGGCACTGACGCTCCAGGGCGACGCTGACCGTTTCACGCGGGAAGCGCGCGCTGGCAAGGGAGTATAGGTTTTGAACCGTTTCAGGTGTAGTACTGGTAGTTTGCAAAACTACTCAATTATTGCACTCAGTTTCCTAAGAAATTGTGGTAAAAAATGTTACTCCACAGCCCGCTTCCCTTCTCCTTCCTCTTCCACCGCCCGCGCACGTCCGCGGGAAGCGACCGGTCAACCCTTATATAGGAGTGCTAGCACAAAAAGATGCATGCATGACCACTAAAATTTCCAGATTAAAGAGCCGCTCCGGCGGGAGTATGGCGTATGTTGTTACCTTCGGTCGGGCCATGGCTACCGGGCGGGACATGGATCCTCTGACGTGGCTATCACTGCCTTACCCTGCCTTTCCTTCACTAACTGGTGCGACCCACGCTTGGGGGTCCCACATGTCAGTGATAGAATGGTAGGATTGTTCACGTCAGGGGATCCTCATCCTACCGGGCGACGGCGACCAGAGAAGAGGCGGCGGGAGGGGAATGAATGCAGCTACTGTTTGGGTTCGCCGTCCGGCTTAAATAAATGCGCAGCATCACGTGTACCCGCGGGTGCACAAATTGTAACATACGTGTCTGCTTAAGTGGGCGTCACGTAACTGGTGTGTGTGTGTGTGAGATTCTGAGAGACAGAGTGCGTGTGTGCGACTCTACTCTTCTGACATGTACTCAACCTTTTGCATCAGGATATAAGTATAATGGTATTTACTTTAGCTAGTGATTTACGTGGCCATGTTAACGTGGTTGTGTAAAAAAATGTCACTTCCTGCTCGTGATTTGCGTTATATAATTACAAGCAAGATGCTCGTGCATTGCACGGAACATCAATATGCATTTTTTTACAAAACACCTGTTGTGATTTACCCATGCAGGAGTAATCCCATGTGTAAAAACTAATGATATTTCGAGAATTTTATCGGAAAACTGGTATCTCGAGAATGTCATCGAAAAAATGAAAGATGAGAGATAAGGTGAGGAGGAGTGGAGCGTGGTGGTGACTGGTGGTCGGAATGGGCGGAGGCATGGGGATGGACGGCGCCGGCAGGCGGCAGCGGCCACCATGCTAGATTGTTCCAGAGACTTTCTTTTTTAATTGCTCAGCAATGAGGTTGTGGGAGATAAGGATGTGGAGAGAGGTGCGGCTATCTTTTGTAAAATTATCATAGTTTGCTTTCTATCCGTCAGATATAGATCAGACGGTCTATATTACAAGATGGCAGGCACACCATCATCGCCAACTCGGTTTTTTATAAGGGTACAGATGATAAGTTTGCTAACTACTAGAGTAAAGTGGAATTTGTCCATGTTATACAAGTAAATTAAGGTGATTGTTTATCATACGGGTAAGGGTGGATGAAGGGTGGTAGGAACAAATGCTCCGCCTAGAGCATGTGTGTGTGAGATGGAGTCTCAGTGTGTGTGTGTGTGGGTGGGTGTGTGTGTGTGTGTGAGAGAGAGAGAGATGGAGTCTTAGTGTGTGTGTGTGTGTGTTGTGTGTGTGGTGGGTGGGTGGGTGGGTGCGTGTGTGCGTGTGTGTGTGTGTGTGTGTGTGTGTGTGTGTCGCGGGGTCCTCGGTGGCGGATGTAATTTAAGTGCATGGCTTCATCATAGAGAGGTGATGTGTATGGCAGAGGCCACCAACGATGGGGTGCGAGAGAGAAAATGCCCGTAGAGAGGGAAGAGAAGGTGTGTGCGCGTGAGAGTAGTCGACATCGAGAGAACGTGTTTGTTCGAGAGACACCGAGGAAGACTACTATATATCGATGGTGCATGTAGGCGGGAATTAAACGAAGGGATGGTCTTATTGGTTTCGGGGATATAGGGGAAGAGTGAGAGGGGGGGTAGCTAGAAGGAGATTGTTAAGTGTGAGTGTGTGTTTTACCCATCCAGGCGGAAGTTATGTGCACACAAGAAGAGAACGATTCGATGTGGCGTTAGGGTTGAGGGTAATTAACTACGTATGGAGACATAGAGACCTTCAACGTGCATGTGTGAGAGGTATACATGTATACGTGGGATGTGTGTGTGTGCGCGCGCGCATGATCGAGATAAAAGAAAGAAGACATAAGTCATAAGCTAAGATCAACGACATGGGAGAGACGGATCGGTATGACAATATGCATGCATGCGAGAATGCAGGGAAGAAGGCCCGACAATTGAGCATGTGTTTTTGTCTTTAAGAGATAGTGGCGTGGGCTGGAGCATGCATCTATGGCGAGCAGAGGGAGTGAGGCACAACGATTGTGCAAAAGAGATCAACCTATAAATGAAAGAAGGTTGATGGAGAAACAGATAAATAGAAAGATAAAGATGCTAGCTAGTGTGCGTTAGAGATAGGAGTCGAGTGGATCAGAAGGCTGAGTTATGGGTGTGGGTGTGAGAGAGATGAAGAAAGGGTGCATGTGACTCACATACAAACAAATATCGGAGAGAAATGAGATCCCGAGAGACGGAGTTTTGTGTCTGCGAGAGAGAAAGATATTTCAAAACGAGAGTGATAGCTAGAGAAACATATGAGGGAACGCAAGATATCTCTAGGGAGAGAGAGTGTGTGTGAGCGACATACAAGAGAACAGTGGAGAAATATGAGACCCTGGGAGACAGAGTTTGTGTTTGTGTGTGAGAAAGAGATATTTAAGAGGAAGAGTCGTAGGTTCTCATACCTAAGGAGCGAAAGACATCTCTGTATGAGGGGTGTGCGAGTGGCACACAGGGGAATAGTAGAGAGAAATGAGACCCCGGGAGACAAAGTTTTGTGTTTGTGTGAGAGAAAGAGATTCCACATGGAGAATCATAGTTAGAGACACATAGCAGGGAGCGAGATATACTTAGAGAGAGATAGAGTGATGAAGGTCGAGGGAGAGAGTACCGTCAGTGTGTTACGAAGATAAAAGATCATTGTCGACATACAGGTAGCACGAGAGATACCCGAGAGACGATGAACGCGTATAGGTCTAGAGAGATAGTCCTATATAAGCATGAGTGATAGTTATATGAGACGAATATCTGGATTAAATGGGATTCAAATATTTAAACTGGAGATCACGACATCGATAATATCATAACGCAAATTGGTGTATCAAACATGCATATTCATTTGAATTTGGGGACACGTGTAATGTTATATAGTTTATCAATATTGGTGATCCATAGATTCTTTAATTAGAAACAATGCATGGTTTATATGCAATTAATGTCTAAACGGGATTACACTATATGTTGCGTGTGTGAAACACATTATACATGTTTGAGAAGTAAAAAAACCCGCATGAAACACACATTAATTGGAGACAGTTAGCGAGGAATGCATACATTGGATTTCAACATAAAGTGGTTTCAAATATTTGAAAATCCAAATTGATGGATACAACCTTATGAATCTGAGATCATGCCATTTGTAAACCATATTTATGTATAAAGGGTGTTGTGCTTTTGAAAGTATATATAAAAAATGATGTATATAGAATTTTATTCCAATCGAAAATGGATCCCGCCCGAAAAAAATAGAATACAAACGGGATTCGAATTGAGTTGGCACGGTAAACGTGCACTCTGCAAAATTTGAACGAAGCGGGGAAAGTCGCAGTAACCGCCCGAAACCAAAATCTGCGAGATGGAAATTACTACTGCCTATCCCTGCCACGCAAAGCCTATCTGCTCGATTTCTATAGGTTTCGATAGGGGTAGGTTTGTAATTTCACTCAAACGTGACATAACCGCCTCTCACCCGGATTCATACACGGTGGGCGCCAAAACACAGTGTGTCCTCGGCCGAAATCGACTCCCTCCCCGATTCATACACGGTGGGCGCCAAAAACAAACTCTCGTCGGCAAATATTCGGTGTATGCGAGATTACCGTCCTATCCCCAACCGACTAATATTGCTGTGATGTAGGAAATTTGAAACGGGGGCTAAGTTTGTAAATTTCCTCGCATTTGAGACAAGCGCGCCCTGAAGACATGGTTCCCCCTTCCTCTCCACCTCCATTTCCCCATTCGTACTCCGTGGGCGCCAAAACACCCTCTCCACCCCAGCCTCCTCCGTCCGCCACCCCATCCACCGCCGTCCTCCTCCACCATGCCGGAGCTGATACCCCGACGCCGCCGTCCATTACAAGAGATCGACCTCTCTCATCCACGGCTTCGGACCGGGATCCTTGCATCCCGTCCTCTCGCTTCATCCCCGCCGTCGTCCACCTTGCCGGCGCCGCTCCTACGACCGTCTCGTCCACCGCGCCCCGCCGCCACCGTCTACCCTCCTAGATCTGCTTCCACGCCGCCGACAGCCATCGCTACCGCAGCACCGTCAAATTCTCAGCAGATGCATACACGGCGCCGCACCAGAGGCGGTACTCTTTCGTATCTGCTCAACTTATTTATCGCAGCAAGAAAATAGATCGCCACTGCTTTACTCTGATTTCTTGTCCATCACTTACTTGCTAGTTGAAAGCAAACATTGGTTGCGAAGTTGCCTTTGTCCGGTTTGCACCTTCAGATCCGCCATGGCACGCTCAACACTATACTCCCAATGCTTATGGTTTTCGCCTTTTATATTCCACACTAGTTAAATCACAGTAGACTAAATTTCAAAATTGGGTCAGTCGATTTTTCAGAGCTCGCCGGAGTTCGCCGGTGCGAACGAAGGGGCTCGGGTGGGGACTTTGGTTGTGGGGGGCGGTGGTGGGGCCTCGCCGAACGAAGAAAACTCGACGCGGGTGGGGGCGGGGTGGGGGTGGGGTGGCGGAGGAACACAGGCGGTGGGGGCCGGTGGTCCGGCCGGCGGCCCGTGCGGTGTTCTGTATGGGAAGAATCAGAGACGAGGAAGAAGAAGGGTTAGGAGACGTAGGATCTTCATCCAACCGCCTGAAATGGTCGACTGACCCAAATGACAAAAGTCACGCGACTTGCATGCAGACATGCCTTTATATTCAGTACCATCATCGTACCTGCTTAGCACTGCTCCTGAATCCATCAAGCTAAACAACGTGCCACTCATAATTCCAAACTTGTTGCTCAAGTACGAATCTGATATGATGCTGATATTACTAAAACAGATAACATTTAATTGGTCAGCTAATGTTCCTACTTTACTTTCGAAAAAGCACGTGCACCACATATAGAGAGACAGCAGGGAGTTGCTTTCTTAATGCGCTCTGGTTCATCATGTGTGGGCACTGCGCAACGAACATTTTATTATCCAAAATCTGCTTGCTCTTCTTTAGCATGTTCCTCTTCCGTTCTTCTTTAATAAGTACTCTCTCCGTTCCTAAATACAAGTCTTTGTATAGATTCCACCATGGACTACATATGGAGCAAAATGAGTGAATCTACACTCTAAAATGTATCTGGATACATCTGTATGTGATCCATAGTGGAAATCTCTACCAAGACTTATATTTTGGAACGGAGGGAGTATGATAGTAGTACAGTATGTTCCTTGTAGTGAAGATGAGCAGGGACATTTGCAGTGTAGAGGTCTATACGGTCGGTTGGTATGGACACTTTGAACTCTTCGGGCCTCTTTGATTCGTAGGATTTTGTAAACATGGGAATAGGATTTGTAGTGGCCTGCCCACTTGAATCCTATAAGAATAGCAAGGAAATGCGGGGAGCTGTGTCGCCTTTGAGAGTTACACTGATATTAACAGTACCGCACCTTCAGTTGAAGAGAGCTGGTATCCGAAGCCTTTCTAGCCGTACCGGCAATACTAGCACATATATTCCAGCAAGTTCCACTTTGCTGATTTTACTCTGATGCTTACGGTTTTCCCGTTATATCTACACTATGATCTGTGTAGCTGCTTTGTGTCGCACTAGCAGCAGTCCACTCTTGAAGCTAAACACCGCAATGACTTACAAAATTGGCACCAAGGCATTGAGTGCCATTCTGGATGCAATGAAACTCATACGCTCCCCACCTGTTGATTCTTGTTCAGAATATGATCCTAATGACTATTCTAACCTCGAGGAGTCAAAGGCAGATGGCCTGTCCTGTTCACCCATCAAGGTGCCTGTTCTAATTTGGCAAGGTTTTATTGATTGCGCGTATCTTGCATATGTTGTCTTGCATTTCTTCTACTTTGTTGCACCGCCATCTGCTTAGTTTACTCATCATATATGTCGAGATGCCATGCCCATCCATTATCAATACATATTCCATCTGTCATCATACCATGTTTTTCCACTCAAATGTTGTTCTTGTGCATCAGACATCAAAAAGGAAGAGGGTGATTGCCGAACCTGAAGGAGCACCAGCAAAGTCCTTGAAAAACGTGGTTGTGCCGGAGAAATCAGACAGCACCCCACTTATATTGGCTGTACAACCAGTGACACAAAACGTAGGACCGACTCCAGCAGACTGTACCCATACTTCACTGGCCACACCACTAGCCGCACCACACAGGACCTGCACTCCAGCAAAAGGTATGCCGATTTCAGTTGCCATAGCACCAGCCGTACCACAGAAAAATCCCACTCCAGCAAAAAGTACAGCAAGTCCACCGGCCGAAGACCTATCCCAACTGCAGAGACGGCCAATTCCTGCAGATTGGAACCCCATTCCAGTTATTCCCAGTTTAAAAGACAATGCTTTCAATGTTGTTAGGGACTACGTGCATATATTCCCATCATGGGAAGATTATAGTGAAGACAAACACCATTTTCACATCTTCCTGTCCCACTTACGTGTAAGTGCTATTATTCATGGTGATTATTTTCCTGTTTTCTGCTGATTGAACACATCAATGATTTACATTACATTGTTGTAAGTAGGCGAGGGTCAATCTGGATAGTCATGACGAGCAAAGCTTGCTTGCGCTTTTCAAGGAAGCATTGCAGCAGTATTGGTGTTACCTGAGGAAATCACACTTTGATGGCAAGTCTATAAACGAATTTCTGGTGAAGTCTCCTGTGCTAAATTTAGAAGACATTGAATGGAAAAACCTTGTTATGCACTGGTCTCGTTCCGAGGATGAGGTACTGTCTATGATATCGCATGACAATTTGAACTTCTACTTTTCCGCATGTGCCTTACGGATCTTTTTTGCAGGAAATCTGCTCGAAAAAGAATTCCGGTTTGAAAAGAACGACAGGATATCGCAAATATGCTGCCCGCTGCTTTGCTCTTGTTAGTACCTGTTGTCCTGTATCACTGTACTTGCATACATACCTGGTTCATTATGTGACAGCAGTATGCATGATAGCTTGCTTATCAATTGTTCGCTCCAAATTATCTGATCTGTATGAATGGTTACATTAGTGTAGAATATATCCAATGCCAATGAATTTTTTTAGCTCTGCATTGTTCTTGTAAGTACCTGCTGTCCTTTATCAGTGTACTTATATTGACAGGTAGTTGTTCATGTACCATCACTCTGCAGCTTATTTTCCTTTGCCCTCCATTTTCTACACATAAGATCTATATTTACTCTTACCATAAGGTTGGATAACACCGATGGTACTGAAGAAGTTTAGCTCTGCATTGCTCTTGGCTGTACCTTTTGCCTGTATCGCTGTACTTACATTTATAGCTACTTGGTTATGTAGCATCACTCTTCATCTTATCTTAAATATTCTCCATTTTTTCTTATATTGTCACATCTATATTTACTCTTAACAAAATGTAGAATAAAGGCAATGCTTATGAAGAAGATTCTGTGGTAAACTTCTTGAATTGCCCCCCCCATCAGCATGGACAAGGGCTTTATAGAGCCTGCCTTCACCAATAATGTAAGTTTGTCCTTCTCAAGCCTTCAAACTTTGTTGTGTATATTTGGTTAGGCATGACTGCAACAGCTGTTTATTTTTGGTGTTTGCATCAAATTGCATGTTTAAAGTTTATTATGTACTTCATAAACAAAAGTTTGTCCTTCTCAATTTAAGTTTTCAGTTGTACAACCAAGTTCCTTCTTCATACCATGTAAATTAAACTATACAGAGCAAGTGATCTTATTTTGCCAATCTGAAATGGGATAAATTGACAGCACACTAACCATTGATACTTATGAGTTCTTGATCTGTAATCCAGTGGTGTCGTGAAGCTGCCAACTCCTTCACAATGTCATTTCCTGCCATGTCTTGACCTGAACAATACCATATTGTGTTAATGCTATTTTAAACTGTGTCACTTTATTCGTCAGTAAGAAATGTGATGAATTGTCAGCACTGATACTTAAATGTGCAAAACCTGTCATCTGTCTGCTTGTTTATCTTTCAGAGTGAGGAGGATATAAGTGTCAAACAAGTGCAGTCTCACCAGCTTGCTCAGCTGCTTGCGCTGCAGCTCCCGAGCAGGGCTAACCTTTCTTGAACTCTATTGAAGTGCTGTCGGTTTTGTATATTATTTTGTCGGCGTGTTTAATTGCACTGGTGGCGATCTTTGATGCCCAGTGTATGTAATCTGCTGTCTGCTTGTGCTTTATTATCATAGTGGCGAACTTTGATGCCCAGTGGATGTAATATGCCGTAATTTCTTTATTGTATAGTCTAGGTTTTTTTCTTATTCACGATGCTGCAGTTATTTTACTGTATATATATCCTGTCTTCGCAGTAAACCGGCCAAACCGTAAAATTACGGTACATAATCGGGCCGTCATGCAAATCACCATGTATGATCCGCATCATGGGCCCCGTCATCTTGGTCCGTTAACAGGCCTAAATGTAAACTGGCCCACTAGTAGATTCGGGCCTTTAATAGGCCGAGTAAACCGCCGGCCCTATTTTCCCAAGAAAACTCAATAGGCTTTTAGGAGGCTGAAAAGTAGGTTGGGCCTGAAATGTGCTGAACAGCTCATGGGCCGGCAGCAGGCCGAAATAGACCCCGGCCCATGATTGTGCCAATCAAATCATGGGCTTATAACAGGCCAAAATTGTCTCGGTCCTTGTTTGGCCCAATCAGATTATCGTCTGTGAGCAGGCCGGATGCAAACGGGGCCGTAGTTAGGTGCAACTATATGACGGGCTTTTAACAGGCCAAAATATATATAGGGCCAAAATGTTAAACGGGCCTTTACAGGCCGAAACTAATATCAGGCCGAATTACTAAATGGGCCTTTATCAAGTGCGCCCAAAAGGATAGCGTCCAGTTGATAGGCCGAATCTGATATGGGCCATAATTTAGCCCAAAGCCTCTCAAAGGGCGGACCTGATCTGGGCCGTAATTTGGCCCACAATGGTAGGCTTTTAACGGGCCGGATCACATATGGGCCTTTATTAGGCCCAGAACGTGGCAGCCTGTTAATGGACCAGATCAAATATGGGCCGGCATTTGGCCCAAAACATGGCAGCCTATTAATGGGCCGGCCTACTAGTGTCATCAAAATCTTTTGGGCCTTCTGCTCGGCCCATTATGGTCGGCGAAATCTCGTGGGCCTTTAGCTGGGCCGGCCCATTATGGTCCGCAAAATCTTGTGGCCTTTAGCTGGGCCGGCCCATTATGGTCCGCAAAATCTCGGGCCTTTAGCTGGGCCGGCCCATTATGGCCCGCAAAATCTCATGGGCCTTTAGCGGCCGGCCCATTATGATACGCAAAATCTCTGGGCCTTTTGCTGGGCCGGCCCATTATGGACCGCAAAAACTTGTGGGCCTTTAGTTGGGCCGGCCCATTTAAACTTTATGGGCCACTTTTGGGCCGGTCCACGTGTCAACATATCATAGGCGCATCTCGCCCATTGGATGAGTGACACCTGTGCCAACGCGGAGCTGACACGTGTTTCCGTCAGCCAATCAGAATTTTACATGTGGAAAATCCCCATTGGTCCGGGTTGTTAACGGGTTATCGGATCCAAAACCGAACCCGATAGCTTAACGGCGTTCCGTTATGGTGAATGCCACGTGTCGGTCACCCTTGACGAAAGCACTTCTGTGACGCGCGATTTATCGTCATGGAAGTGGACACTTCCGTGATGATGATTTTGGTAATGTCATGGAACACTTCTACGATAGCACAGGTATGACTATCTTGATTCTGTCATAAATTTGTCATGGATGTACATGCATGACAGAAAACGTGACCTACTGTGACAAACACGTATCATCACGGAAGTGTATTTTTTTGTAGTGATAGCGAAGTATTGACAAATTAAAGTATTGGAAAACCACAGTAATTTAACAAGTAGGTACAAACGGATGGTGACGGATTGGGGCCTAAGTATATAAACACTTTGTACACTAGTAATTACATACACAAATAAACAAAATTTCTACACAAAGCTATAATTTCTACACTAGTAATTGTCACTAGCTACAATTTCTATTACATAAAGCAATACATGCAACTAACTTTGGATTCTACATGACACAAAGAAATCCATGATATATATACTAAAATTTCTACACAAATTAAAGCAATCCCCTAAGGGCATCTACAATATAAAAAATATAAAAAAGGCATGTAAGCGCCCCGGTCTACAGAAATCTTTTGGCTTGTCAACTAAACCACCTAGAGCGCTTGATGAGGAAAGAAAACGAGCCTAGCGCTCGGTGCACAAGTTTGCGCCGGTGCTTAATGTGACACCAGTTGGGATTCACTAAAATGTGAACGGAGGACGTCCTACGTAAAGTTTTGTTTAACTGATTTCTTTGCTCTGCCAACTGACAGGTGGGACCCAGAAACCAGGTCTCAATTTAACCAGCCAACAAAGTGCCATGTCGACTATGTGGCCGGTCAGTAGGGTGCAATACGGTGCTCTAGTGTGAGCTAGTGATTGTATGATCACCGCAAAACTATATAGTGACCGTAATGAGCGTATTGTTACATACGTTGGACGCCAGTGTACTTTTCTCATTTCAAATTAAGCCATATTAACCGGAAAGGATGCAGTATGGACTAGTACTGCTTTGATGTGTCTCGTCAACTCGCCGAACGAGGAGAAGCTTGCTTGCTACACCCTCTCCCTCGCCCACGCATGGTGGCTCACAGGACGAGGAGAAGCTTGCTTACTACATACGCCTACGCCCTCTCCCTCGCCCACGCGCACGGTGGCTCACAGGATGAGGAGAGGGTTTTAACTACAGCTCCCTCTCCCTCTCCCTCGCCCTCGCGGTGGACGTGTAACAGTTCATTCGGTGTCAGATCGCTAGAAGAATATTGTACTGTAGTATCATCATTGTTGGACCTTCCAAAGAGGCGAAGAGCCAAGTGCAAGGTTCACACAAGTACAAACTGTTGAACCTCCCGAAGAGGCAAAGAGCCAAGAGCAAGGTTTTATAGGAGCTTTCATCCTAGTGTGAGTACTACAACTATAGTGAGCGATGCTACTGTATGATGCAGCCACGTCACCTATGTCCAAAGCCGTGCCACCTTTTTTTTTCTCAAAGAGCGTGTTGGAGCCCGTGCAACAACAACACAAGTTGCACCTACACATAACACATTTACTAGTCATAAATTCTAAAGGACAAATGCCAGTATGTCACACAAGTTCATCTCCACTTCATGTGATAAACTTGTGCACGACTAGTCTACATATATTCACAGCGCTACCATTCACAATTTACCATACTCCACTTACACATTACAAATGGGCTCCATGTCCACCTCAAGGTTCCAGTCCCAGGTGTTCTTCATGGATGGCATGATCCAAAGTGGTGGGTAACGGGAATCATTGTCGCAACTTTCTAGTCCGGTTCTACATGATGGAGAGTCATCCAAGAAGAAGCGGCATAAATCAGGGATAGCGTGTCCCAGCATGTCGTTCATCCGGCGGTGCACACTGAAGACACGACCATGCTTCATGAATGGCGGGCCTTCGGTGTCGTGCACGGAAGGTGGCATCCGCTTCAAAATGGGGTAGCTGTCCCCAATGAAAAGTGAGTACTCTCCAAGAGTGTTCCTCGGCACCCACATAGCACCACGGGGGTCGAACTCGGCGCCGTTCATCTGGTACACGCGGCACCTCAGATCTGGACACATGGTGGCATATATAGTCAAGGCCCATGCATAATAATGTTGTGCTCAAATATGGCGGTCAGTAATACTATGCAGCAAATAGTACTACTCCGGTTTAGAGGAAGTAAAATAACCGGCTTATTATATATAGCCACTTTTGGCTACATGGATGAGATAGTAAGACATGGAAAAATAAAAAAGGTGGGAGCTAGTGGGTTCAAGTCTTCAAGGGCCTAGCTAGCTATATGCGTCCTCCAAGGTAAAAAGTACTCCTACCAGTACTAGTAAGTAGTACAACAATGAAAGAGAAGGCGAGAGGGTTAAAAAAATATAATACTAAATTGTACTACTAGTATAGTAAACATGTCCCAGTCAAGAAAAGAAAATAACTAAAAAGTACTACTCTACTACTCTAACACACAGCAATGAGAAAATTGAATACCTGGGTAGATGGTGAAGGTCCGATCGTGGTAGATTATGTGACCATGTGGCACATCAGTGGTACCATGGGTAACGACTGCTAAGATAGTTGATTCCAATATGCCAAAGTCAGCTACAAGGTTCCAGGTTAGACCGAATTGCGGATGCAAAAGCACATCCAGGATCGGTGATATTATTTTGATCGGGGGATGACTGGTCCCTGCAAAATAATGGAGTACCGTTAGGGATGCAAATGATCATTTGTGCATTCCGTCTGTAATCTCCCGTACCGTAGGATGGAAACCAGATGAAACAAGTCCCTTGGCTTGTCACCGTGAAGATGTGGCCTACATGGCGCACGGCGTCTTCGAACATGTAGGGGTAGAAATCTGCCATGGCCAACATGTGCCAGCCTCTGCCGTTAGTGCCTCCTGTATTGATGTCAATCCTTATGTCGAACACCGCGATGAGATAGTAATCGTCGTAGCCGCATCGCTTTGTCGGCGGGTCTGCAATTGCTATCTTCTTCAATCTCATGTAGGCGTCACCATACGTATTCAAGCCCAGCCAGTCCGGAAGGCCGGTCCCAATGGTGGAGAAGGGGTCTACTAGAACAGCTGCACTGCTGTGGATGTTGTGCAAAATTATGGTGGTATCCGGCCGGAGGTATGCAAGCCAATCTCCGTTGGCACCAACCCGACCTATATATAAGATGGTGGGCAGCGGATAAATTACGGGATGGAATAACTAAGCACTACATGATCAAACTCCATGACTGACCTGCTCATCGAACAAAATCTAACTACCTCTCAACGTCGGCAACTCTAGCGGAGTTAACGTGCAACGATGGCCAGGGAGTGGTGGACTGTTCGAAGGATTGTCCCATAGAATAACCTTCTCCTCGAGGACGCATGGAAGAACAACAAGCATGGCCTTTTCCCAACCTGTTTAAGCACCGTCTTAAAAAAGTTGGTGCAGGAAGCACCGAGTCTTGCGGCGGTGAGGACGACGGAGCGGGGTGCGATTTCTACCAGAGGATCTGTAACATCCCAATTTTCCCAATTTGGATGTTAATAGATCATTCATATGCATCTCATATTTTTTCCATTCATTATTTGCTTTTCTGAAATATTCTTTTCATTATGCAACAAAAGGCAATTTATTGGAGCGGAGATAACATGACTTCTCCCATGTTTTAAAAATGTTCATAATGTCCAGAATATTATTTCCAGTTCATCTGATATGTTCTGGTATTTTTCATAATCTCCAAATTATTTTTATTTGAGTGTTTTGTTGCTGTTGTGTGGCCTATTGCATGAAAATGAATTTCCAAAATTGCATTAGGTGAGGAACTAGTGTTCCTATAGTTTATATTAGTAGGGTTATTTTACTGTGTGTCTCTGTATTTTTCTTAGAATTCATTCTTGTGTTTTTATTTTAGTTAATTATGTTTCTGTAACTGTTGTTTAAAAAAATGCACGCAGCGCGCAGCACCGCCACTGCCACTTTTGGCCCACGGCCAGCCCACCAACCGCGTGCAGCCGCGGCCCAGCTTCCCGCGAAGCGGCACGCAACACCGCTGCGCTCGACCCGCGCCTGAAACCCGCCGACGCCCTGATCCACTGACGGGTGGACCCCGCGCCACTTTCTTCCACCCCGAGCCGGACGCAGCCGCGCCGCACGTAGGCCGAGGACAAACTCGACTCGACCCGGTGCCCTACTCGATCCCGTGACCTCCAGGAGCGCCGCACGCGAGCCAAACCCCTACGCAACCCTACCGAGGCCCTTCCCCCACTTTCCCTCGACATTACGTCCTCCGCAGGCGATTTGGATATCGCCAGAGGAGCTCGAGCCACCGCCGTTTCACCGGTCGTTTTCGTCGCTGTAAGATCACCCCAGCCGCGCAGACTGCCCCACTCGAACCCCCTCTCAATTGCGCACCTGCCTGACGCCCTAGCTTTGCCCAACTCGCTGCAGAGCGAGAGAAAAAGGCCGACCCGCCGCCGCCGGAGCACGCTGTGGTTCATCTCGTCGCCGTCGCCTACAGAGGGAGCAACGCCGCCGTTGAGCACCACCATCGTCACCTCCACCGCACAATGCACCCACCCGTCACCTCGCCTTCGCCGGAGATCCACCGGAGGAGCGCCGCCGCAAACGCCCGAGACCGCCGCGCCGTTTTTTCCCTCTATTTCTGGTAAGCACATGCGTGCATAGCAAACCCCGACCAATCACGAGCTGCCACGTGGCAACAGCTATAGTAAACGCATGAATAGACCAGGAGTTTTCTGTTTCTTTTTGTTTTATTTTCAGGTTTTCAACTAAAATTCAAATAGCTATATCTTTTAGTCTACAGATCCTTTTTAGGTGATTCTTTTTCCTCTGCACTCACAATGACTAGAAGAATATGACAACCAAAATCTCACATGTTTGCTCTTTTCAAATTGGAATTCGTTCGAATTTGATTCAAACCTTCCGGAGGCCATAACTTTCAAACCAGTTTGTTGGAATCGAGTGATTCTTTTTGCGTTGTGTTTCTAGTGCATTGTAGATGATTTGTTCCTGCTGTTATGCTACTGTTGTTGGAGTTTTAAAATGATTTCTTGCTATTGGTTTTATTTTGGTGTTATTTGAGTTTTGGTGATTGATTGTTGATTGTGTGAAACATGTAGATTGTCCGGAGTGTGACGCGAGCTATTGTCAGGAGTGTGACCTTTTGAACCAGAACCAAGGCAAGTTACATGTTGATCATCCTTTAGCTATTGTTTTCTATGCATGTAGTTATATCACACTATGAATATATGCATGTATAGGATTACTATATAATTTTGCTATGCTGTTGAGCTATCTTCCCGTCTTTTCCAAATCATTAGTTGTAGTTTGCTATGCTTTGTAGACGGGGGTGGTTCGTGTATTCATTGAGCTTATGTGAGGATTATATATATATATATAACAAATTGAGTAGTAATTAAGGATTTAACTCACCTCTGGGCAGAACTCGTATTGATGGGTGGTTTAAGAACATCATGGTTTATACCCTCTGAATGTAAGTGGACGGCCGCCCAGGCTCAAAAAGATCAGACAGACTTAGTGACTAGTAGCTTCCATGCGCAACCACTAGCTAAATGGGCTCTGGGTTAGTTGAGTAGGTTGTGGGGTCCTCGCCCAGGTATGCTAGCAGATGTAGATATGAGTAGGTGTACCAGCTGCCGGTGGGTGGAGGTGGCTACTTCTGAAAGACTTCGTCTCAATCTTTGGGTTGAGTCTAGTGGGTAAAGTGTGCAAAACTCTGCAGAGTATTAAAACTAATCATGATTAGCCGTGTCCCCGGTTATGGACAATTTTGAACGACTATGCCATTACAGTTGTTGGATGATCTTGACAGATGTGACACTTAATAATATTTGTGGGAAAACTTAATAAAGGGTAGGTTGGAGTTGTTTTTGCCAACTCAACCTTGTGTATTTAATTGTAGTAATAAAAGAACTAAATTTTTTTTGACTATTAGGTTGTTATGAGGACAAAATCAGCTTTCTGCAAAATAAACCCTGAAGCCTTTCTTTTGTTGTACTATGCATATACATGTAGGTCTGTTTTATTATTGCTCCTATGTAACTTGCCAATACATTCAAAGTATTGACCTATATGGCTGCAATGTCTCATGTTGCAGGATATTCAGATGAAGAGTAAGGTACCGTTAGGGTCGCGAGTCTGCACTCAGCATCGCCAGTGGGCTATGATGGGACTCATTGTTATTTTTTGCTACTTTCCACTGTTTGATTGGATAAAGCTAGCCAAGTGCTATGAAGATTGTTTTATTTTATATACTCTGGATCATACGTTGTAATAAATGATGCACTTGCTATTCTGTTATTCATTTATACTGTGTGTGCTAGCGAGTTCGATCCAGAGACTAGCACGGTAAGCATAGAGACTCAAATCCTTCGAGGTTTGGTCATTACAGATGGTATCAGAGC
The DNA here is from genome assembly GCF_018294505.1 of Triticum aestivum. Lineage (NCBI taxonomy): Eukaryota > Viridiplantae > Streptophyta > Magnoliopsida > Poales > Poaceae > Triticum > Triticum aestivum. The sequence continues at coordinate 264,985,382 of NC_057802.1, forward strand.
AGTGTGTTGACTGTAGGACGTGACCCTAGAAAATGGATTAGAAAAGCCATAGGAGTGAAAATTATTTTATAAACTAGTTATACTTCTTACTATTTATTAGTTAACCCCTCAAGTATGACCAGTTAAGTAGGTACTAGTGCTGAGACCACCATTCATGCTTGTTTTATATTGCAACTTTATCGTGTTAGCGTATCTGATTATGCCCACTTTCGTGGTATGAAGATACTAGATTGTTTGCTTGATTGGTAGTTTGTTTGTTAAATTATATCTTGTCGAAATTATTCGACTATATATATATATTATATTGTTTGTTGTTTGCTTGTTGGTGTTATTCGTTGTTGTGTTTTATTGCCTTGATCATATTATGCATATGGGTAGAATATATTTATATATACATAGTCTTTGGCCCTATTATATCTATAACTCTTCTATTCCTGCCCACCAGATGCCACCGAGGCGTGGGAATAGACGCAATGGTTCAGGAGGAGACAACAATGGCAATGAAGTACCAGTATACATACAGCAGGTTATTGAGGGACAGGCCCAGTTGATCCAGTTTCTTGCTCAGAACTAGAACAATAACAACAACAATCCGCCGCCACCGCCGCCTGTGGATATGCTTACCAGGTTCTTGAGGTTGAATCCTCAAAGGTTCTCCAGTTCCCCTGAACCTATTGTGGCTGATGATTGGCTCCGTGCAATCAATAGGAACCTAGAGACGGTTGGATGCACAGATGCAGAGAGGGTGAGGTTTGCCTCACATTTGCTGGAGGGTCCTACTGCAGCTTGGTGGGAAAATTACTTGGTCACTTATCCCATTGCTAGTATCACTTGGGTACAGTTTCAGGCAGCTTTCCGTGCTGCACGTGTGTCTGTTGGTGCTATGAGTCTGAAAAAGAAGGAGTTTCGCAGTTTGCGCTAGGGAGGTCGCACAGTTAATGCTTATGTGGAGGAACTTAATAATCTTGCACATTATGCTCCTAATGATGTTAACACTGATGCAGCTAGGCAGGAGCAATTCTTGGAGGGCCTAAATGATGAGTTGAGCCTTCAGTTGACAGTGGCCACTTTTAGGAATTGCCAGGATTTGATTGATAAGGCTATTGTGCTGGAGGGAAAGCAACAAGCCATAGAGAATCGCAAGAGGAAGTACAACAACAATAACAGGTATAATTCAGGACCACAGCAGAAGCCACGCACTTCATATCATGGTAATGGAGGTAATGAACCTAATCATCATGGAGGTAATGGACATAATCATCATGGAGGGAATGGCCACAACCATAATGGCCACCATCATCACAATGGGCACAAGAGTAACAATGGCAATGGTAGAGGTAATGGTAATGGAGAGAATAATAACCAGAGCCACCAGAGTATGCCTGTGCAGAGGGATATTAGCCAGGTTCAGTGCTATAAGTGTAGGCAGATGGGCCACTACTCCAATGCTTGTCCAGAGAGCAAGAATGGTAATGGGAATTCAGGAGTGAGCAAGCCAAACCCCTTCCAAAAGGGTCATGTCGGAGGAGGTCTATAATGAACCTGATGTAGTGATTGGTAAGTTTTTGATCAATTCAATACCTGCGCTTGTTCTTTTTTATTCTGGTGCATCGCATTCATTCATATCATGGGTATTTGTGGATAAACATAAACTTACTACCGTAGTACTTAAGTCACCTATTCTAGTAAGTTCTCTTGGGGCTGAGATGGCAGCAAGTTTGGGTTGTTTTCAGATGCCTTTGTCTATTGGGAAGCATGTTTTTCCTACAGATTTGATTATACTGAAGTCACAAGGTCTGGATATTATTTGGGTATGGGCTGAATGATCAAGTATGAGGGTCTTATTGATTGTGCCAGTCAATCTATTACTCTCAGTGCACCAGGAGGGAGGAGGATCAAATATGTATGTCAGTATAAGCATAAGCAGGTGCAGGTGAACTCTCTTAAGGGGGTAGCCTGGAAGAGGTGCCAGTTGTGAGGGATTACCCAGATGTGTTTCCAGAGGAGTTTCCAGGTATGCCACCAGATAAAGATATTGAGTTTCTTATTGATTTAATACCAGGCACTGGACCTATTGCAAAGAGACCGCATAGAATGCCTCATCGAGAGTTGGAGGAATTGAAGAAGCAGATAAGAGAATTGCAGGCACAAGGATTTATTCGCCCAAGTTCATCACCTTGGGGAGCTCCATCTTTGTTTGTGGAGAAGAAGGATGGCACCTTGAGGATGTGTGTTGATTATCGTTCGTTGAATGAGGTAACCATTAAGAATAAGTATCCTTTGCCTATGATAAATGATCTATTTGACTAGTTGGAGGGAGCTACTGTGTTTTCTAAGATTCATCTTCGTTCTGGTTATCATCAATTAAAGATTCGTGAGCAAGATATTCCATAGACTGCTTTTACTACGAGGTATGGGTTGTATGAATATACTGTTATGTCATTTGGATTGACTAACGCTCCTGCATACTTCATGAATATGATGAACAATGTGTTTATGGAGTTCTTGGATAAATTTGTGGTTGTTTTCATTAATGATATATTGGTGTTCTCCAAGAATAAGCAAGAGCATGAGGTGCATCTGCGTTTGGTATTGGAGAAACTGAGGGAACATTAGTTGTATGCCAAGTTCAGCAAATGTGAGTTTTGGCTCGATGAGGTAGCATTCCTTGGACATGTTGTGACAGGTAATGGAGTTGCAATTGATCCATCTAAGGTTGTTGCAGTTACAGAGTGGGAGGCACCCACGACAGTTGGGGAGATTGGCAGCTTTTTGGGCCTTGCAGGTTATTACAGGAGGTTTATTGAAAACTTTTCCAAGATTGCAAAGCCTATGACTGAATTGTTGAAGGAGAAGAAGTTTGTTTGGACTGGTGAATGTGAAGCCAGCTTTCAGGAATTGAAGCAGCGTTTGGTTACAGCACCAGTCTTAACACTGCCAGATATACATAAGGACTTCCAGGTATATTGTGATGCTTCTCATCAAGGACTTGGGAGTGTTTTGATGCAGGAAGGTAAAGTTGTTTCATATGCTTCACATCAGCTTAAGAATCACGAGCATAATTATCCCACCCATGATTTGGAGTTAGCCTCAGTTGTGCATGCATTGAAAACTTGGAGGCCAGATCTTATTGGTAATCATTGTGATATATTTACTGATCATAAGAGCTTGAAGTATATTTTTACGCAAAAGGATTTGAACCTCAGGCAGAGGAGATGGTTGGAGCTTATTAAGGATTATGATTTGAATGTGCAGTGTCATCCTGGTAAGGCTAATGTTGTTGCTGATGCGTTGAGTCGTAGGAGCCATGCTAATGCAATTAATGTTGATAATATCCCACCTGAATTATGTGAACAGTTCAGGAATCTCAGGTTGGAGATGGTTCCTAAGGGATATTTGGCAATACTTGAGGTAAAGCCTACTTTGCTTGACGGGGTCAGAGAAGCTCAAAAGGGTGATAAGGAGATTGCTGAGATAAAAGAGAACATGGTTAAAGGTAAGGCATAAGGTTTCCATGAGGATGAACACGGAGCCATATGGTTTGAGAAGCGTATTTGTGTACCTCAAGATGCAGATATCAGGAAGTTGATTCTTCAGGAGGCGCATGATTCACCTTATTCTATTCACCCAGGTAATACTAAGATGTATTTGGATTTGAGGGAAAGATTTTGGTGGCCTAGCCTGAAGAGGGAAATTGCTGGGTATATTGCAACATGTGATGTGTGCCAGAGAGTTAAGGAAGAACATTAGAGACCGGCAGGTTTGTTACAGCCATTGCCTATACATGACTGGAAGTGGTATGAGATTGGTATGGATTTCATTACATATTTACCCAGGACTCGGTCAGGTTATGATTCTATTTGGGTAGTTATTGATCGTTTGACTAACATCGCTCACTTCATCCCGCTAGGGACTACTTATACCAGTGCTCAGCTAGCAAAGATTTATATGTCTAAAATTGTTTGTCTGCATGGAGTTCCAAGGAAGGTAGTGTCTGGTAGAGGTACTCGGTTCACATCTAAGTTTTGGCGTCAGTTACATGAATCTTTGGGCACCAGGCTGGAATTCAGTACAGCTTTCCATCCACAGACAGATGGGCAGATAGAGAGGGTAAATCAGATTTTGGAGGATAGGTGGAGAGCTTGTGCTTTGGACTATGGGTCCAGTTGGATGATAATTTACCTTATGCAGAGTTCTCATATAATAACAGTTATCAGGCTAGTCTGAAGATGGCACCGTTTGAGGTATTGTATGGTAGAAAGTGCAAGACACCATTGATGTGGGATGAGGTTGGAGAGCGTCAGTTCTTTGGACCAGACTTGATCAGAGATGCTGAGGAGAAGGTCAACTTGATCCGTGACAGGTTGAAGATAGCACAGTCTAGGCAGAAGAGTTATGCAGATGCAAAACGTAAGGAGGTGACATATGAGGTAGGAGACCGTGCATATCTTAGGGTTTCATCACTTCGTGGAATTAAGAGGGTTGGAACTAAGGGTAAGTTAGCACCATGTTTTGTGGGGCCTTACAAGACCTTGGAGCGTAGAGGATAGGTAGCTTATCAGCTGGAGTTGCCAGAATCTTTGTCTGGAGTTCATAATGTGTTTCAGGTATCTCAGTTGAAGAAGTGCCATGCAGAGATGATGGATGTTCCATTAGGGACACGGTGCCACTTGAGGCAATTCAGTTGGAGAGTGATTTGACATATTAGAAGAAGCCTATTAAGATTCTGGAGACAGCAGAGAGAGTTACTCGCACCAAGACAATTAAGTTATGCAAGGTTCAGTGGGATCATCATACAGAGGAGAAAGGTACCTGGGAACGAGAGGAAAATCTCAGGCAGGATCACCCACACCTATTTGCTAGCCAACCCGAATCTCGAGGGCGAGATTCATCTTACTGGGGGTAGGTTTGTAACATCCCAATTTTCCCAATTTGGATGTTAATAGATCATTCATATGCATCTCATATTTTTTCATGCATTATTTGCTTTTCTGAAATATTCTTTTCATTATGCAACTAAAGGCAATTTATTGGAGCGGAGATAACATGACTTCTCCCATGTTTTAAAAATGTTCATAATGTCCAGAATATTATTTCCAGTTCATCTCATATGTTCTGGTATTTTTCATAATCTCCAAATTATTTTATTTGAGTGTTTTGTTGCTGTTGTGTGGCCTATTGCATGAAAATGAATTTCCAAAATTGCATTAGGTGAGGAGCTAGTGCTCCTGTAGTTTATATTAGTAGGGTTATTTTTACTGTGTGTCTATGTATTTTTCTTAGAATTTATTCTTGTGTTTTTATTTTAGTTAATTGTGTTTATGTAACTGTTGTTTAAAAAACGCAGGCAGTGCGCAGCACCGCCGTGGCCACTTTTGGCCCACGGCGAGCCCACCAACCGCGCGCAGCCGCGGCCCAGCTTCCCGCAAAGCGGCATGCAACACCGCTGCGCCCGACCCACGCCCGAAACCCGCCGACGCCCTGACCCACTGATGGGTGGACCCCGCGCCACTTTCTTCTACCCCGAGCCGGACGCAACCGCACCGCACGCACGCCGAGGCCAAACTCGACTCGACCCGGCGCCCTACTCGATCCCATGACCTCCAGGAGCGCCGCACGCGAGCCAAACCCCTACGTAACCCTACCGAGGCCCTTCCCCCACTTTCCCTCGACCATACGGACTCCGCAGGCGATTTGGATCTCGCCGGAGGAGCTCGAGCCGCCGCCGTTTCACCAGTCATTTTCATCGCTGTAAGATCACCCCGGCCGTGCAGACTGCCCCACTCGAACCCCCTCTCTATCGCGCACCTGCCTGACGCCCTGGCTTTGCCCAACTCGCTGCAGAGCGACAGAAATAGGCCGACCCGCCGCCGTCGGAGCACGTCGTGGTTCACCTCGTCGCCATCGCCTACAGAGGGAGCAACGCCGCTGTTGAGCACCACCATCATCACCGCCACCGCACAACGCACCCATCCGTCACCTCGCGTTCGCCGGAGACCCACCGGAGGAGCGCCGCCGCCAATGCCCGAGACCGCCGCCGCCTTTTTTTCCTCCGTTTCTGGTAAGCACACGCGTGCACAGCAAACCCCGGCCAATCACGAGCTGCCACGTGGCGACAACTACTGTAAACGCATGAACAGACCAGGAGTTTTCTATTTCTTTTTGTTTTATTTTCAGATTTTCAACTAAAATTCAAATAGCTATATGTTTTAGTCTACAGATCCTTTTTAGGTGATTCTTTTTCCTCTGCACTCACAATGACCAGGAGAATATGACAACCAAAATCTCACATGTTTGCACTTTTCAAATTTGAATTCGTTCGAATCTGAATCAAACCTTCCGCGGGCCATAACTTTCAAACCGTTTGTTGGAATCGAGTGATTCTTTTTGCGTTGTGTTTCTAGTGCATTGTAGATGATTTGTTCCTGCTATTATGATACTGTTGTTGGAGTTTTAAAATGATTTCTTGCTGTTGGTTTTATTTTGGTGTTATTTGAGTTTCGGTGATTGATTGTTGATTGTGTGAAACGTGTATATTGTCCGGAGTGCGACGCGAGCTATTGTCAGGAGTGTGACCTTTTGAACCAGAACCAAGGCAAGTTACATGTTGATCATCCTTTACCTATTGTTTTCTATGCATGTAGTTGTATCACACTATGAATATATGCATGTATAGGATTACTATATAATTTTGCTATGTTGTTGAGCTATCTTCCCGTCTTTTGCAAATCATGGTAGTTGTAGTTTGCTATGCTTTGTAGACGGGGGTGGTTCGTGTATTCATTGAGCTTACGTGAGGATTATATATAACAAATTGAGTAGTAATTAAGGATTTAACTCACGTCTGGGTGGAACTGGTATTGATGGGTGGTTTCAAGAACATCATGGTTTATACCCTCTGAATGTAAGTGGACGGCCGCCCAGGCTCAAAAAGATCACACAGACTTAGTGACTAGTAGCTTCCATGCGCAACCACTAGTTAAATGGGCTCTAGCTTAGTTGAGTAGGTCATGGGATCCTCGCCCAGGTATGCTAGTAGATGTAGATATGAGTAGGTGTACCAGCTGCCGGTGGGTGGAGGTGACTACTTCTGAAAGACTTTGTCTCAATCTTCGGGTTGAGTCTAGTGGGTAAAGTGTGCGAAACTCTGCAGAGTATTAAAACTAATCATGATTAGCCGTGTCCTCGGTTATGGACAATTTTGAGCGACTATGCCATTACAGTTGTTGGATGATCTTGACAGATGTGACACTTAATAATATTTGTGGGAAAACTTAATAAAGGGTAGGTTGGAGTTGTTTTTGCCAACTCAACCTTGTGTATTTAAATGTAGTAATAAAAGAACTAAATAAAAATTTGACTATTAGGTAGTTATGAGGACAAAATCAGCTTTCTGTAAAATAAACCCTCAAGCCTTTCTTTTGTTGTACTATGCATATACATGTAGGTCTGTTTTATTATTGCTCCTATGTAACTTGCCAGTACATTCAAAGTATTGACCTATATGGCTGCAACGTCTCATGTTGCAGGATATTCAGACGAAGAGTAAGGTACCGTTAGGGTCGCGAGTCTGCACTCAGCATCGCCAGTGGGCTATGATGGGACTCATTGTTATTTTCTGCTACTTTCCGCTGTTTGATTGAATAAAGGTAGCCGAGTGCTATGCAGATTGTTTTATTTTATATACACTGGATCATACATTGTAATAAATGATGCACTTGCTATTCTGGTATTCGTCTATATTGTGTGTACTAGCGAGTTCAATCCAGGGACTAGCACGGTAAGCACAGAGACTCAAATCCTTCGAGGTTTGATCGTTACAGGATTGTCGTCCAAGGTCTCCCAGCCCCGACGAGGAGGAAAACCGCCTGGCGAATCCATGGGAGGAGCGACGAACTGCCTTCTCTTCGGGGGGAGGGGAACTAGCGAGGAGGAGATAAGAGCGTAGTAACCGCAGGGCCTCATCCCTTTGCTAAGGAAATTATGCGGGCAGGCATAGTGGTAGTGCCTCGTGCCCCGCGATGGTGAGGCTATTATTTACTACGTACTCGTACTATAGTAGTAGTAGTAGTAGTAGTAGTAGTAGTAGTAGTAGTAGTAGTAGTAGTAGTAGTAGTAGTAGTAGTAGTAGTAGTACGGAGTACTACTTTCTCAACTAGTAGTGTGATGTACTGTACTTCTATAGTGCACCAGTGTTGAACTCTTGAATCTCAAGAGAACCATCGTTGTACTATCAATGCAGGAAAAGTACACCTGCGTAGTGCGTACTCTCCATACTCTATTCAAGCGCGTAGCTGGCCTACTCAGCCACTCCTCTCACGCACACACTAGCAGCCTGTTTATCAGCGATGGTTACTGCGGGTGCAGAACATTAAGTTCTTTGATACAGCGAGACTAGGCTTTTCGCTTCCATTTGTAGAGGTGTAATGGATCTCGTCGAACTTTGTTAGTAGTTCCTTCTTTATGAATGAGACGAGGCAAAGCTTTTGCCTCCGTTTCAAAAAAAACAAATGATGTCAAGAGGAATTTCTTTTATAGAGCCGGTAATGGAGCGAAGTCCATGCATGCAGCCACAAGCTACAGAGTAGTAGAGTACTAGCACTTTACGTACAGAGCCATATTGCATAGTTCCCAATGCCGCGCCAGGCTTTTCTGGCTCCTCAGGCTTAATTGGGAGGCGCTAGTTTAAATATGCTAGCTGATGAGGAAGCTGGAAGCGAGGTGTGGCTAGGGCAAGCACGCGGGCGAGAAACTTTGCATGGTGTGAATTGATATATAAGTGTACTACTCTAGTACGCGAGCCACGAGATGATGGGAGGAAAACCCGTTCACGTGGCTAGGCTATCCAGTGCACCCAAATTGTGGTGTGACACGTCCGTTCGACTTCAAAAGTCAAACTACCAGTGTACAACCACGGCCGGCAAAAAAGGTTTGTCAACACATGTCGTGCTGGCCCTGAACCATGTGTCCCAGAGGGGCTAGTCGACGTTGTACCTGCGGTTGGTGAGGAGCTGGCGTGGAATCCTGGCTCGATGATGGGCGATCTCCTGGAGGCGGGCACGGCCACTCGCCGGGACGGGGGGAATGGGCACCCGATCCAGGCTCAGATGCCACTCATTGGGGAGGTGGGCATCTGACCACAGCAGCGGGGTGCCGGTCTCCCAGTACCGGCGGCAGACTTCGACCTTCACGTACAGCCTGTAGCGTGGCACGACCGCCGGAGGGGAGATGGAGAAAGATGCCAGCGAGGAGGAGTGGCTGGCCGCACTTCCAGACGAGGCGGATGATGACCACGCCTCATGGTCGTGCTTGGTCTTCTCGCCGGGGTGCCACTTCCAGAAATCCATGGTCGGCGGGGAGCGAGGTTGACGGCGGCTAGGGTTTGGTGTCTCCGATGGAGGGGGCAAGGGTGATGGGTTGGGGACAGTGGCGCGGCACGGCAGTCATCGGCGAGCGCTGGATCGAGCACGCGTTGAACAGAGGAGATGGTGACACCCAGAGCGCGTCGAGTAGCTGCCAGGCACCGTGTCTTCACGCGGTCACCACGCTGGCATGGTCAAGACGACGCCCAAACGCGGCCAAACCTTGTCTATGCTCTAGTCCACGCAGTGTTTAGTCTAGGAAAGTTGAAAGCTCATACCCAGGCCGACCAGAATTGACTCAACCAAGCTGGCAAGTTTCTGACCAGAAACTTGGTCGCCAAGTTTGGCTGGCTTCTAGAAGGCCATTAGGGCTGATCTCCTGGGGTTTAGGTTCTCTTAGGAGGGTAGTTAAGCTCAAGAAAGATCAGGGCCAAAAGATCAAGGAAAAATGCACTTGTTGTACAATGTGCATTTTTGGTCCAGAAGAGAAATGATTTTCTATAGCAAAAATATTACAAAAAGTCAGGCAATATTTTTGCTTGGGAAGGTGTGCCAAGGTCCAAAAAATATTCAGGAATTATCTCAGATTTTTAGGAGTATTAAAAATGAGGGTTGCTTTGGAGCACAAGTTTCTGAAAAGGGTTTCAGGGAGGAAAATGAATATTTTTCCTTTATGAAAAATATTCATTTGATTATTTTGGGGATATCAGAGAGATAAGGTTGAATGGGAAGTAGATAGGTCACTTGGGTGAAAGTCAAGGGTATGCCCAAGTGACAAGTCCATTTGAAATGATTCCAAAATCCAAATCAAGGCAAGGCAAAAACCAAGTCCGGAAACAGAGAGAAGGCAAGTCCGGAAAAAGAGAGAAGGCAAAATCCAGGCTGTCACAGAAGCGTTATGACAACGCGGTTGATGTAGTCATACGTCTTCACGATCGACCGATCCTAGTACCGAAAGTACGGCACCTCCGCGATCTGCACACGTTCGGCTCGGTGACGTCCCACGAACTCACGAACCAGCAGAGTGTCGAGGGAGAGCTTCGTCAGCACGACGGCATGATGACGGTGATGATGAAGCTACCGGCGTAGGGCTTCGCCTAAGCACTGCAACGATATGACCGAGGTGGATTATGGTGGAGGGGGCACCGCGCATGGCTAAGAGATCAATGATCAACTTGTGTGTCCATGGGGTGCCCCCCTCCCTCGTATATAAAGGAGTGGAGGATGGGGAGGGGGCCGGCCTCCTAGGCGCGCCCCAAGGGGCGTCCTACTCCCACCGGGAGTAGAATCCCCCCCCCCTCCCTAGTTGGATTAGGAGAGAAGGAAGGGGAAGGAAGGAGGAAGGAAAGGGGGGCCGGCCCCCTTCCCAATTCTGATTGGGCTTGGGGGGCGCCCCCTCCTTTGCTCCCTTCTCCTCTCTCCCACTATGGCCCAATAAGGCCCATATACCTCCCAGGGGGTTCCGGTAACCTCCCGGTACATTGGTAAATGCCCGATCTCACCCGGAACCATTCCGATGTCCAAATATAGTCGTCCAATATATCGATCTTTATGTGTCGACCATTTCGAGACTCCTCGTCATGTCCGTGATCATATCCGGGACTCCGAACTACCTTCGGTACATCAAAAACACATAAACTCATAATACGATCGTCATCGAACATTAAGCGTGCGGAGCCTACGGGTTCGAGAACTATGTAGACATGACCGAGACACGTCTCCGATCAATAACCAATAGCGGAACCTGGATGCTCATATTGGCTCCTACATATTCTACGAAGATCTTTATCGGTCAAACCGCATAACGACATACGTTGTTCCCTTTGTCATCGGTATGTTACTTGCCCGAGATTCGATCGTCGGTATCTCAATACCTAGTTCAATCTCGTTACCGGCAAGTCTCTTTACTCGTTCCGTAATGCATCATCCCGCAACTAACTCATTAGTCACATTGCTTGCAAGGCTTATATTGATGTGCATTACTGAGAGGGCCCAGAGATACCTCTCCGACAATCGAAGTGACAAATCCTAATCTTGATCTATGGCAACTCAACAAGTACCATCGGAGACACCTGTAGAGCACCTTTATAATCACCCAGTTATGTTGTGACATTTGGTAGCACACAAAGTGTTCCTCCAGTATTCGGGAGATGCATAATCTCATAGTCATAGGAACATGTATAAGTCATGAAGAAAGCAATAGCAATATACTAAACGATCAAATGCTAAGCTAACGGAATGGGTCAAGTCAATCACATCATTCTCTAATGATGTGATCCCGTTAATCAAATGACAACTCATGTCAATGGCAAGGAAACTTAACCATATTTGATTCAACGAGCTAGTCAAGTAGAGGCATACTAGTGAGACTCTCTTTGTCTATGTATTCATACATGTACTAAGTTTCCGGTAATACAATTCTAGCATGAATAATAAACATTTATCATGATATAAGGAAATATAAATAACAACTTTATTATTGCCTCTAGGGCATATTTCCTTCAGTCTCCCACTTGCACTCGAGTCAATAATCTAGATTACACAGTAATGATTCTAACACCCATGGAGTTTTGGTGCTGATCATGTTTTGCTCGTGAGAGAGGCTTAGTCAACGGGTCTGCAACATTCAGATCCATATGTATCTTGCAAATATCTATGTCTCCCTCCTTGACTTGATCGCGGATGGAATTGAAGCGTCTCTTGATGTGCTTGGTTCTCTTGTGAAATATGGATTCCTTTGCCAAGGCAATTGCACCAGTATTGTCACAAAAGATTTTCATTGGACCCAATGCACTAGATATGACACCTAGATCGGATATGAACTCCTTCATCTAGACTCCTTCATTTGCTACTTCCGAAGCAGCTATGTACTCCGCTTCACACGTAGATCCCGCCACGACGCTTTGCTTAGATTTGCACCAACTGACTGACGGTGTCCTGGACTAGGGGGTACTCACCACATCGTCTCCCGACTAGGTGGATCGGGCCGAGGACCCCCATGGCGGTTCACTCATGGGCCACTTCGGGCATCCCATGCCGCATACAAGGAGTATTCCACAAGACTTGGTGATCAAGACAAGGACTCCTCTCCACCAATGTATTCGGCTAGGACTCTTGTTATCCTAGGCCTCTGGTGCATTATATAAGCCAAGGCCAGGCTAGTCGATAGATCATTATGACATTAATCATCATACCCCTAGGGTTTAGACCACAACATATGATCTCGGGGTAGATCAACTCTTGTAATCTCTATATTCATCAAGATCAATCAAGCAAGAAGTAGGGTATTACCTCCATTAAGAGGGCCCGAACCTGGGTAAACACCGTGTCCCCTGTCTCCTGTTACCCATCAATCCATGACACACAGCTCGGGACCCCCTACCCGAGATCTGCCGGTTTTGACACCGACAATGGTGTTTCATTGAGAGTTCCGCTGTGTGATCGATAAAAGATCAATGGCTCGACTGCAGATCAACTGCGACGTCGGCATCTTCGTCGTCGGCTCGACTGGTCACCTTGCCTTGACCGAGCACTGCGCCCTACCTCCGATCGTCATGTTCGGATAAGGGCCTTCATCAACATCAACTCCGATCTGTATCATGATCATGGAGGAATCATCCATGGAGCTCGGGGGCTCAATGTAAATATTGCCCTTGAGCGACCGTGCTGTTTTTCTGGACAGCGAACTCTTATCCACCGCCACCGCCTCCTCAAGTGTCGTTTCAACGATTGCTTCAGTGGAAATGTGCGGAATTAAGTCTACAACAACCATGCAAAATTTCGTCGAGTTCCGATGGAGAAATCTCCGGCAATCTACGATATACCGGAGCCTTGTTAAATCTAGACGGGAATCTGGACGAGTTTAGGGCGTGGTCTCCAGAGCCAAGCTCGGAGGTACTTTGGAAGATCCAACCGTTCATCTGCTGCGGAATTCCAATATATACCACCCCTCAAAATTTCAGCTCGATCCGACGGTTCAAACTCCGGGAACCTTCCGATGAGTGGACCAATTTTCTTATGTGTTTTCTCCGCGAATACGGATCCGACCCGAATTCATGTTTCTTTATGAACGTGATATTGGACAACCTTTTTAAAGGAATTTTCTTCTAGGGTATTGTGCGTTGTTCTTAACATGTGCCCATAAAATTTTAAGCCTTCTCTGAGGTACTCTTCACCCTCACGCTGGTGTCAAACCAGTCCGGTAACATTGCTCCACGGCTGTCGACCTACGCTAGACACGTCGTCGCTTTGTTGATCCAAGCTCATCTTCTTCGGATCATCATCTCGGCGAGCCGTAAAAGAGTTTGGCATCGTGAAGGATAAATTATCACCAACAACGCCGCCCCACGGATTACACAGAATGGGCACACTGGAATCGCCATTCGGTCACTTCATCAATCCGGCTTTGATCGCGTCACAAGTTATGTCCAGCGTCGGCATGACCGCACTGTTGCTTCTTCAAGCCGATGTCCATCACGCCGAACTGCTCCAATACCTCGGCTGACATGGCAGCTGCAACGTCTCCTTACTGACCCGCTCCGTCACCTCGGCTAGACCGGGGGCTTCATCATCTCTTCACCAACCTACTCCGGAGACTTCGGCGTCACCCGTTGACCAGCTTCGTCACATTAGCCGGACCGGGAGCTTTGCCTTGGCGAGCCGACCTTTACCAGCATCGCCATGCCGTCGCTTCACCGTCCATCAGGCAATGGGTGTGCGGATCGATTCCCAATTTTGGAGTCACTTTTCTTCGAACTGCTACAACAAATAAGCCAGGTGCTGTTAACCCTAGCAATTTTTGCTTGTTTGGGTTTATTTTTTCCAAGAAATTATTACTCTGGTTTGTTCCATCATCTTTACACAGGTCTATCAAATGATGGCCGCATTAACGATGGTTGCGTGATGGTTCGGTCAGTTTCCCGTCCGCAGTTCGGCGAACACCGCATCTAGAGCCCGGACCGCCCTGCAAATTTAGGCTTTGTCACGCCTTCACTGCATCACGCCGACGCCCTGCATCAACATTGACTTCGGCGCCAGGCCACACATCTTTAAATAAATTATTTTGCGTAAATTAATTACGCGAGGATTTTTATATATTTATATTATTATTGTTGGACTGCACTATTTTACATCTGTAGGTAATCGACTTCGACTGCGTCACGCGGTCACTTCGGCAAGCCGACGTCGTTGTCCCAATCGGCGTAAATCGGCTCACGTGATCACCTTGTTGGTCGAATTGCCATCCCGACATGTTCGGTTGCCTCGGGACTTCGGCATCGCTGAGGGAGCTCTACCTCATCGAGTGTTCGGCACACAGGCCATATTTCTTTTATTACTCACTTTGCATAAATTATTAATTATGCAACAGTTTTTTATTTAGGAGATTTAGGAGATCTCTATGCAAGCCTCACCTCGCTGAGACAACCGAGCAACTTACATAAAGCTCTCCTAAATCCCAAGTGGCATCGATTTCCTATCTATTAAGCCCCTTGGGGCCAACCTTGGCAAGCCCAGCTTTCGCTGGCTCTAGCTCCTTTAAGAGATCTTTATTCTCTTTTCGAGAAGTTTGTGTTAAACACAACAATTTTTTTCTGTCAAACGGATATCGATCCCTAATTCGGCCACCCGTGCCCATATTAAGGCTCGGGGGCTACTTGGTTTTGCGCTCATTATTTATAAATATTAAAGGGGCACATCGATCCCCTGATCTAGTGTTGCCACCCGACCAGTGGCTCGGGGGCTACTGCCTATTCAATGTAGAAAATTCAAAGTGCTCAGTGTTCGGCATAATTGAACTATGGACAAGCGCGTCTTCGGATGACAATAAGTACCATATGGGACTTATCCGGCATCAAGCTGATATATCACGGCGACTTCTCACGACCCTCTCTCAGGGGCCCGTCCGCCGATCACTATTACCTCTAATATATTATACTGTGTGTCTATTCCTATGTATGCTGCCGAGCTAGGAGTTGATCCTCAGGCCGATTTCACGACCTGAGTCTCAGAAGCTACTAGGATCAACGGTTTCATATTTCCTTCAGGTGCATCTCGGATTTTAGGCCGACAGACACCTTGAGGGCTACTGGCAATACATCTTGTCCGCAAAGAAATTTATACGCATCGGAAATAAAATCCGCAAACAATCAGCCCATGACCGAGGTGCTGAGCCACCTCAGAAGCAGTTTGGCATATAGCTCGGATGCAAGTGGCTGGCTCCTTAGAGGGGATTTCCGTCATTAAGCTCGGCTAAAACTTTTTGAACCAAGGTGATCTATGACACCTCAGATATAGTCCGGCGTTGGAGCTCGGATACAGTCCGGTGTTGAAGCTCGGATACAGTCTGGCGTTGGTGCTCGGCTGCAAAAGATACCTCGAATGCAGTCCGGCGTTGGGGCTCGGATGCAAGAGGACACCGCTACACGGGAACAACTTCAAACCCGAGGTGGGCGTAAAAATAACCAGGCATTGATAAAGGCCAATAACTTAAAGGGGCTCCTCAGATACCCGACGTGTAAACTCTTCGGATTTACTTCGGCGATCCTCAAGATTTAAGATGAGAAGATTTGTTGAACCAGTATTCAAGACCGACAACCGAAGATGAAGAACAGTTCGGAAGGATCGAGGAGCGTCCCCAACTTGAAGAATGGTTCAGGGGGCTACTGATGGTGTCCTGGACTAGGGGGTATTCACCACATCGTCTCCCGACTAGGTGGATCGGGCCGAGGACCCCCATGGTGGTTCACTCATGGGCCACTTCGGGCAGCCCATGCCGCATACAAGGAGTATTCCACAAGACTTGGTGATCAACACAAGGACTCCTCTCCACCAACGTATTCGGCTAGGACTCTTGTTATCCTAGTCCTCTGGTGCATTATATAAGCCAAGGCCAGGCTAGTGGATAGATCATTATGAGATTAATCATCATACCCCTAGGGTTTAGACCACAACATATGATCTCGGGGTAGATCAACTCTTGTAATCTCTATATTCATCAAGATCAATCAAGCAGGAAGTAGGGTATTACCTCCATTAAGAGGGCCCGAACCTGGGTAAACATTGTGTCCCCTGTCTCCTGTTACCCATCGATCCATGACACACAGCTCGGGACCCCCTACCCGAGATCTGCCGGTTTTGACACCGAGACTGACAGCTCCACCGTTCAATATAAATACGTATCCGGTTTGTAACTTAGAGTCATCTGGATCAGTTTCAAAGCTTGCCTCAATGTAACCGTTTACGACGAGCTCTTTGTCACCTCCATAAACAAGAAACATATCCTTAGTCCTTTTCAAGTATTTCAGGATGTTCTTGACCGCTGTCCAGTGATCCACTCCTGGATTACTTTGGTACCTCCCTGCTAAACTAATAGCAAGGCACACATCAGGTCTAGTACACAACATTGCATACATGATAGAGCCTATGGCTGAAGCATAGGGAACACCTTTCATTTTTTCTCTATCTTCTGCAGTGTCGGGCATTGAGTCTGACTCAACTTCACACCTTGTAACACAGGCAAGAACCCTTTCTTTGCTTGATCCATTTTGAACTTCTTCAAAACTTTATCAAGGTATGTGCTTTGTGAAAGTCCAATTAGGCGTCTTGATCTATCTCTATAGATCTTGATGCCCAATATATAAGCAGCTTCACCGAGGTCTTTCATTGAAAAACTGTTATTCAAGTATCATTTTATGCTATCCAGAAATTCTATATCATTTCCAATCAAGAATATGTCATCCACATATAATATTATAAATGCTACAGAGCTCCCACTCACTTTCTTGTAAATACAGGCTTCTCCAAAAGTTTGTATAAAACCATATGCTTTGATCACGCTATCAAAACGTTTATTCCAACTCCGAGATGCTTGCACTAGTCCATAAATGGATCGCTGGAGCTTGCACACTTTGTTAGCATCCTTTGGATCGAAAAACCTTCAGGTTGCATCATATGCAACTCTTCTTCCATAAATTCATTCAGGAATGCAGTCTTTACATCCATTTGCCAAATTTCATAATCATAAAATGCGGCAATTGCTAACATGATTCGGACGGACTTAAGCATCGCTACGGGTCAAAAGGTCTCATCGTAGTCAACTCCTTGAACTTGAAGAAAACCTTTCGCAACTAGTCGAGCTTTGTAGACAGTAATATTACCGTCAGCGTCAGTCTTCTTCTTGAAGATCCATTTATTCTCGATGGCTTGCCGATCAACGGGCAAGTCAACCAAAGTCCACACTTTGTTCTCATACATGGATCCCATCTCAGATTGCATGGCCTCAAGCCATTTTGCGGAATCCGGGCTCATCATCGCTTCCTCATAGTTCATAGGTTCGTCATGGTCAAGTAACATGACCTCCAGAACAGGATTACCGTACCACTCTAGTGCAGATCTTGCTCTAGTTGACCTATGAGGTTCGGTAGTAACTTGATCTGAAGTTACATGATCATCCTCATTAGCTTCCTCACTAATTGGTGTAGGAGTCACAGGAATAGATTTCTATGATGAACTACTTTCCAACAAGGGAGCAGGTACAATTACCTCATCAAGTTCTACTTTCCTCCCACTCACTTCTTTCGAGAGAAACTCCTTCTCTAGAAAGAATCCATTCTTAGCAACGAATGTCTTGCCTTCGGATCTGTGATAGAAGGTGTACCCAACAGTCTCCTTTGGGTATCCTATGAAGACACATTTCTCCGATTTGGGTTCGAGCTTATCAGGTTGAAGCTTTTTCACATAAGCATCGCAACCCCAAACTTTAAGAAACGACAACTTTGGTTTCTTGCCAAACCACAGTTCATAAGGTGTCGTCTCAACGGATTTAGATGGTGCCCTATTTAACGTGAATGTAGCCGTCTCTAAAGCATAACCCCAAAACGATAGCGGTAAATCAGTAAGAGACATCATAGATCGCACCATATCTAGTAAAGTACGATTACGACATTCGGACACACCATTACGCTGTGGTGTTTCGGGTGGCGTGAGTTGCGAAACTATTCTGCATTGTTTCAAATGAAGACCAAACTCGTAACTCAAATATTCTCCTCCACGATCAGATCGTAGAAACTTTATTTTCTTGTTACGATGATTTTCCACTTCACTCTGAAATTCTTTGAAATTTTCAAATGTTTCAGACTTATGTTTCATCAAGTAGATATACCCATATCTGCTCAAATCATCTGTGAAGGTATACCCGCCACGAGCCTCAACATTCATCGGACCACATACATCAGTATGTATGATTTCCAATAAATCCGTTGCTCGCTCCATTGTTCCGGAGAATGGCGTTTTAGTCATCTTGCCCATGAGGCATGGTTCGCAAGTACCAAGTGATTCATAATCAAGTGATTCCAAAAGTCCATCAGAATGGAGTTTCTTCATGTGCTTTACACCAGTATGACCTAAACGACAATGCCACAAATAAGTTGCACTATCATTATCAACTGCATCTTTTGGCTTCAATATTATGAATATGTGTATCACTACTATCGAGATTCAACATAAATATACCACTCTTCAAGGGTGCATGACCATAAAAGATATAACTCATATAAATAGAACAACCATTATTCTCTAATTTAAATGAATAACCGTCTCGCATCAAACAAGATCCAGATATAATGTTCATGCTCAACGCTGGCACCAAGTAACAATTATTCAGGTCTAAAACTAATCCCGAAGGTAGATGTAGAGGTAGCGTGCCGACCGTGATCACATCGACTTTGGAACCATTTCCCACGCGCATCATCACCTCGTCCTTAGCCAATCTTCGCTTAATCCGTAGTCCCTGTTTTGAGTTGCAAATATTAGCAATAGAAGCAGTATCAAATACCCAAGCACTACTGCGAGCATTAGTAAGGTACACATCAATAACATGTATATCACATATACATTTGTTCACCTTGCCATCCTTCTTATCCGCCAAATACTTGGGGCAGTTCCGCTTCCAGTGACTAGTCCCTTTGCAGTAGAATCACTCAGTCTCAGGCTTAGGTCCAGACTTGGGCTTCTTCACTTGAGCAGCAACTTGCTTGCCGTTCTTCTTGAAGTTCCCCTTCTTCGCTTTACCCTTTTTCTTGAAACTGGTTGTCTTGTTGACCATCAACACTTGATGCTCCTTCTTGATTTCTACCTCTGCAGCCTTTAGCATTGCGAAGAGCTCAGGAATTGTCTTATCCATCCCTTGCATATTATAGTTCATCACGAAGCTCTTGTAGCTTGGTGGCAGTGATTGAAGAATTCTGTCAATGACACTATCATCAGGAAGATTAACTCCCAGTTGAATCAAGTGATTGTTATACCTTGACATTTTGAGTATATGCTCAATGACAGAGCTATTCTCCTCCATTTTGCAGCTGTAGAACTTACTGGAGACTTCATATCTCTCAATTCGGGCATTTGCTTGAAATATTAACTTCAACTCCTGAAACATCTCATATGCTCCATGACGTTCAAAACGTCGTTGAAGTCCCGGTTCTAAGCCGTAAAGCATGGCACACTGTATCGAGTAGTCATCAGCTTTGCTCTGCCAGACGTTCATAACATCTGGCGTTGCTCCTGCTGCGGGTTTGGCAGTGCAGCAATGAGGATAATCCTCAAGTTACGGATCCAGTCCGTGTAGTTGCTACCATCATCTTTCAACTTAGCTTTCTCTAGGAACGCATTAAAATTCAACGGAACAAAAGCACGGGCCAACTATCTACAACAACATAGACATGCAAAATACTATCACGTACTAAGTACATGATAAATTAAAGTTCAATTAATCAAATCACGTAAGAACTCCCACTTAGATAGACATCCCTCTAATCATCTAAGTGATCATGTGATCCATATCAACAAAACCATGTCCGATCATCATGTGAGATGGAGTAGTTTTCAATGGTGAACATCACTATGTTGATCATATCTACTATATGATTCACGCTCGACCTTTCGGTCTCAGTGTTCCGAGGCCATATCTACATATGCTAGGCTCGTCAAGTTTAACCCGAGTATTCTGCGTGTGCAAAACTGGCTTGCACCCGTTGTATGTGAACGTAGAGCTTATCACACCCGATCATCACATGGTGTGTCGGCACGACGAACCTTCGCAACGGTGCATACTCAGGGAGAACACTTATACCTTGAAATTTAGTGAGAGATCATCTTATAATGCTACCGTCGAATTAAGCAAAATAAGATGCATAAAGGATAAACATCACATGCAATCAATATAAGTGATATGATCATCTTGTGCCTTTGATCTCCATCTCCGAAGCACCATCATGATCACCATCGTCACCGGCGCGACACCTTGATCTCCATCGTAGCATCGTTGTCGTTTCGCCAACTATTGCTTCTACGACTATCGCTACCGCTTAGTGATAAAGTAAAGCAATTAGATGGCGATTGCATTTCATACAATAAAGCGACAACCATATGGCTCCTGCCAGTTGCCGATAACTTTGTTACAAAACATGATCATCTCATACAATAAAATTTAGCATCATGTCTTGACCATATCACATCACAACATGCCCTGCAAAAACAAGTTAGACGTCCTCTACTTTGTTGTTCAAGTTTTACGTGGCTGCTACGGGCTGAGCAAGAACCGTTCTTACCTACGCATCAAAACCACAACGATATTTCATCAAGTATGTGTTGTTTTAAACTTCAACAAGAACCGTGCGTAGCCACACTCGATTCAACTAAAGTTGGACAAACTGACACCCGCCAGCCACCTGTATGCGAAGCACGTCGGTGGAACCAGTCTCGCGTAAGCGTACGCGTAATGTCTGTCCGGGCTGCTTCATCCAACAATACCGCTAAATCAAAGTATGACATGCTGGTAAGCAGTATGACTAGTATCGCCCACAACTCACTTGTGTTCTACTCGTGCATATAACATCTACGCATAAACCTGGCTCGGATGCCACTGTTAGGGAACGTAGTAGTTTCAAAAATTTCCTACGCACACGCAAGATCATGGTGATGCATAGCAACGAGAGGGGAGAGTGTTGTCCACGTACCCTCGTAGACCGTAAGCGGAAGCGTTATGATAACGCGGTTGATGTAGTCGTACGTCTTCACGATCGACTGATCCTAGTACCGAAAGTACGGCACCTCCGCGATCTGCACACGTTCGGCTCAGTGACGTCCCACGAACTCACGATCCAGCAGAGTATCGAGGGAGAGCTCCATCAGCACGACGGCGTGATGACAGTGATGATGAAGCTACCGGCGCAGGGCTTCACCTAAGCACTGCAACGATATGACCGACGTGGATTATGGTGGAGGGGGGCACCGCACACGGCTAAGATATCAATGATCAACTTGTGTGTCCATGGGGTGCCCCCCTCCCCCGTATATAAAGGAGTGGAGGAGGGGGAGGGGGCCGGCCTCCTAGGCGCGCCCCAGGGGGAGTCCTACTCCCACCGGGAGTAGGATCCCCCCTTCCCTAGTTGGATTAGGAGAGAAGGAAGTGGAAGGAAGGAGGAAGGAAAGGGGGGCGGCCCCCTTCCCAATTCAGATTGGGCTTGGGGGCGCGCCCCCTCCTTTGCTCCCTTCTCCTCTCTCCCACTATGGCCCAATAAGGCCCATATACCTCCCGGGGGGTTCCAGTAACCTCCCGGTACATTGGTAAATGCCCGATCTCACCCGGAACCATTCCGATGTCCAAATATAGTCGTCCAATATATCGATCTTTATGTGTCGACCATTTCGAGACTCCTCGTCATGTCCGTGATCATATCCGGGACTCCGAACTACCTTCGGTACATCAAAAACACATAAACTCATAATACGATCGTCATCGAACGTTAAGCGTGCGGAGCCTACGGGTTCGAGAACTATGTAGACATGACCGAGACACGTCTCCGATCAATAACCAATAGCGGAACCTGGATGCTCATATTGGCTCCTACATATTGAAGATCTTTATCGGTCAAACCGCATAACAACATACGTTGTTCCCTTTGTCATCGGTATGTTACTTGCCCGAGATTCGATCGTCGGTATCTCAATACCTAGTTCAATCTCATTACCGGCAAGTCTCTTTACTCGTTCCGTAATGCATCATCCCGCAACTAACTCATTAGTCACATTGCTTGCAAGGCTTATATTGATGTGCATTACCGGGAGGGCCCAGAGATACCTCTCCTGCAATCGGAGTGACAAATCCTAATCTTGATCTATGCCAACTCAACAAGTACCATCGGAGACACCTGTAGAGCACCTTTATAATCACCCAGTTACGTTGTGACGTTTGGTAGAACACAAAGTGTTCCTCCGGTATTCGGGAGTTGCATAATCTCATAGTCATAGGAACATGTATAAGTCATGAAGAAAACAATAGCAATATACTAAACGATCAAATGCTAAGCTAACAGAATGGGTCAAGTCAATCACATCATTCTCTAATGATGTGATCCCGTTAATCAAATAAAAACTCATGTCAATGGTTAGGAAACTTAACCATCTTTGATTCAACGAGCTAGTCAAGTAGAGGCATACTAGTGACACTCTGTTTGTCTATGTATTCACACATGTACTAAGTTTCCGGTTAATACAATTCTAGCATGAATAATAAACGTTTATCATGATATAAGGAAATATAAATAACAACTTTATTATTGCCTCTAGGGCATATTTCCTTCAGGCACAAGGCATAGAGCGCCTGGTGCTCAGGAGTTCATCACCAAGGCAACTGAGGAGCTTCAGGAAGCAAGGACCATACGCGGCGTCCGCCGCCCACCACCTGGCGCAGCTTCGCGTCATGGCGAGGACGACGAGCTGCGCATCTGCGTCAACATCCTTGGACTCAACAGGGCAACATCTTAGGAGCATTTCTAGCCTTCGCGCATTGGTCGGTGTGAGGGTCGCCCTCACAGCTACATTCCCATGCCCTTCGGCTTGCCGAACGCGGCTGTCACCTTCCAGCGCCACTTGCGGAGCATTCTGGCGGCTCAGGAGGCCAGGCATCACGCAGTCCTGGCAGAGATGGCGACGGTTCTTCAAGAACCACCTGGGCCCCCAGAGCCTCCTGAGGCTCAAGAGCCTGGCGGCTCGTGAGGAGCGACTCCTTCAGCATGCATCTTCAGCTACTACAATGCCTCTTCAGCAACGGTACCAGGTGACTCTTTCCGGTCCATTCAGCTGGGGGCGCCCCTCGGGTTGCATCATCCCCAGGTCGCATGGGCTTGTCCCTGCGACATGTATCCTTTTGCATCTTTAGCTTACTCTGCTGGGGGCGCCCCTCGGGCTGCATCATCCCCAGGCCGCTCGGGTCCGTCCCAGTGGCATGCATCGTTCTTGCATCTATTAGAACTAACTTGCCTCATTGCTTGAGTTATTTCATGATCGTCACCTGCTTACTCGTTGCCCCTCGTGGCCACCCGCATTGCTGGCCGGCTTCCTGCTCATCCCGCAACGGGGGCTACATATGTTGGCACGATGCTTGTGCTCGGGTCCGTCCCTACAACGCTGACAAACCTGAGTGGTCGAGCTCTAGCTCGCGGCACACCCCGCACACGTCACCTCACCAAGCCCTCAGTGCCTTCATCTTCTTGCAGAAAGACTAGCGGCAAGCCAGCGAACGCGATGGCAATCTGTATTCCTCCCTCGCGCTAACCTGCAGGAATCTCCGAAGCCTAATTTGCTTGCGTGTTAAAGGGGGGGTTCCTGAGCATCGCGCCTTATGGGCTCTTACTGGCTCTCCAGCCCTCACCCCTGGCCTTGACCACGGCACCGCGACCCGTCATACCAGTGGCATCTGAGCTCGCTCGAGGGCCGGGACCTGGAGCGGCGTGAAAAAGAGGGAAGCTGCCGCGGGCCTAACCCAGCCATACCACCATCGCTAATGCATGAATTGGACGCTACACAAGGGAACCACCTCAGGCTTGATAAGATAAGTCGCGTATTCAAGTCAAGCCCAGCATGTGACTTAGGATTTTCGGCTCCTGCAGCCTTGCTCTAGCAATGTCGCCTTCCTTTTCTGCCTTTAGGAAGCTGCTTGCATGCCAAGGGGACCTCTTGAGCATCGCGCCTCAGGAGCTCTTACCGGACCCTGGGCCACTCACCTCTTGGCCTTGACCACAGCATCATGACCTGGCATACCAGCGACGGCTGAAGCCTGCCTGGGGACTGGGACCTGTTGGCGTAGAGCACTAAGCTGCCGCGAGGACGAAAAGGGGGAGCAGTGCTGAAGCAAGACGCGCAATCATGAATTTCATAATGGGAATAAGATCACTACAAAAGTACTACACATTCTTTACACACCCCCACGGGGTTCACCTCAATTCCTCGCAGGGAACAAAAGAAGAAGGTTTCCAGGAGCCACATCTACAGGCGCCGCCGCCGATGTCATCATCAACAGTGGGCCACGGGAGACCGGTGCCAACTCCATCTAGATCAGCGGCGGCGACGGGCGGACGTCGCTGCCATGCTCCGGGCATGGCGAGAGCTCGGGGGCACGTAGCTGTCGTCGGTCGTCTCCGGAGTCTCGTAAGGGTTGGGGGAGTCGCTGGACTCCCAGGCACCATCGCTGCTGTTGGCTGAGCTGTGGGCAGGACCAAGGGCGGGCCCAACGCCAGCCGCCGCACCGTCCTGGCTACCCCCACCCGGGCAGCATTCCAGGCGGTGTCCTTCCTCGTTGAACACCTTGAAGAACAGCGTGGAGGCGCCGTCGTACTCAAAATGGATGACGAGGGCCCCCTCCGCGCGGCAGGCGTAGGCGACCTCACCACGTCCACGGGTCATGAAGATCTTGCCCGGGGAGACGACCTCAACCTCTGCTCCCGTCGCGGGGGTGTCACACTCGGCGTGCTGCAGCCACAACTCGAGTGGCCCCCTCGGCGGCATCTCTTCAGCGAAGAACTGCGGGAATTTGATCCATGTGCGCGGGGGCATTGCTACCCACACCACGAACTCACGCGAAGAGCCCTCGGCATGAGTTCGTGGGCTGGCGGCGCGTGCCACCGCAGTGTGGCCGCCGCGGCCGTGACGCGAGCGGCGCGGGCCGCCACCTCTTCCTCCAGAGCCCTCTACCTGGGCGTACAAGGCCTCGTCACCTCCTGCCTCGCGACGGCGTCGCGACGGCGGGCTAGCCCCTTCTTCGGTGGGAGTGCCCTAGCTCTTCGCGAGGGGTTTTTCCCTTCTCTGCAGCGGAGAATCTCCTTATCGGCGCCATGGGTGTCACAGCAAGGCGGTGAAGCAAGGAGGAAGAAGAAGAAGCAGGCAGAATGGAGGAAGAGATGAGCGACGGGTCTCCGCCCCTCTCCTCATTTATAGCCAGAAGGAGGCCAACCTCCGGCCTCCACGATTGCAGGTAATGATGGTTTTCTTCTGCATGCAGCAGGGTCTCGTCAAGTCGAACGGTTGCCGAGGCAGCGTGGGAAAGCGGAGACGCCCACATCCTGTCAATCGCCACACGTCAATCAAGGCCGCAGCCGGTTGGGGGCCCGCGGTGCTACGCACTTGCCCTTTGGCTTCGCCTCGAAGCCAAGTCCAAGCGCGCCTTAGGCCCGGGGGCTACTGTCGGCGTCCTGGGAATGGGGGTACCCAGACTTGCCTACCTGCGGCCCACGGCGTGGCTCCACCAGCGGCCTGGTACAGCCCATCTTCAGCAGCAACCACACAAGACCCTCGCGAGGTGCCAAGCCTCGCGAGGCAAACGACGCAAGACCTCCTCAGGGGCAGCCTCACTAGGCGGGCTCCCGAGGAGTGGAGATATCAAGGCAGGGGGCACCTCGCGAGGTGCGCGTGACGTGAGCAATGACGACCAAGGCCAGGCAGGTGCCAGCGGGCGTAGTATACCAGTTTCCTCTTTGGTGCTAGAGAGGCAGGCGCAGGCGAGGAGTCCCGAGGCATCAGGCAAAGGTTTCCATATCAGTGCAGCAAGACCAAGACCAGCAGGACGGCAGGACGGAGGTCACCACGGAGCCCACAGCAGCGTAACCACCAGAGCCTTTGGCAGGCGAAGACCACCTTTTGTTAGGATAACTTGTACTAGTTGTCTCCCTTCAAAATTGGCCGTTGTGGGATCCCTTCCCGCCTAACATTTGGGAAGAGGACCAGGGCCTATAAATAGGAGTAGCCACCACCATAGGAGGGGACCTGATCTTGGATTGGATCCACTCCACCAAGGCTACCACACCAGCTCCCCGAGCTCAAGAACGCCTCTCCTCAGGGGGCTGTTCATACCTTGTACTTGTTCATCCTCAGCCTACAAGGCAATCCACCACACCACACTAGAGTAGGGTATTACACCACAATGGTGGCCCAAACCAGTATAAACTCTCATGTCTCTTGTTCCTTGGGTTCGGCGATCTAGGCCTTGAGATCATTGCGAGAGCGAGCTAGAGAGAGAGAGTTCTTCGTGCGCACCCTAGAGTTCGAACCTCAAGGGTTTGCTGGAACCCAGAATCCGACAGCCGTCGTATATGAAATGGAGGGTGCACCTCCCGCTCAGGCCTTGTGCGCGGGCGAAGCCTGCCAACCGCGGGTCAAGGCCATGTTGCCTGCGGCGGTGACCTCGACCCCGGCTCGTGAGGCCCTGCTACAGTAGCCGTCAGCTTGCAGCCAGAGGCCGTCAGGCCCCATGGTAGGCAGCTCGCCCGCGAAGAAGCGCGGAAGCGGGAGCCAGGAACGCGTCCGCGGAGTGGAAGCGTGACCGAGGAGGCTGGGCGACCACGGCTTGCCTTCCCCCATCGCAATAGCTGCCTCGTCCTCAGCGTGTCCCGCCGCAGGAAGAAGCACCACCACGACCGCCGGAGGCAGCGCCCGCTCTTGGAGGAGTGCGCCTGCGCCCCTGGGGGGCCACCACCGGGGTCGCGGCGTACTTGCGGGACGTCCGCGGCCCCTCTTGAGCGGGGGCAAATCTGGCCCTTCCTTGGGGGCCTTCCCCTTCTGTACGGCGGAGAACTTCCTTGTCGGTCCATGAGCACTTCAACAAGACGGCAGGACAAAGAAGAAGAAGAAGGAGCGGGCGGCGAGAAGATGGAGATGAGCAAGGGGGGCTCCGCCCCTCCCCTCATTTATATCCGGAGGGAGGCCTACCGCCGTCCTCCACGATCCCATGCAATGATGATCTTTCTCTGCATGCAGCAAGCTCTTGTCAAGTCGAAATGGTTGTCGAGGCAACGTGGGGAAGCGGAGATGCCCATGTCCCATCAATCGCCACGCGTCGACCAAGGCCGCAGGCGGTTAGGGCCCGCGGCGCTCCGCACTTGCCCTTTAGCTTTGCCTTGAAGACAAGTTCGAGTGCGCCTTGGGCCCGGGGCTACTGTCGGCATTCTGGGAATGGGGGTACCCAGACTTGCCTGCCTGCGGCCCATGACGTGGCGCCATCGATGGCCTGGTACGGCCCACCTTCGGCATCAACAACTCAAGACCCTCGCGAGGGGACAAGCCTCGTGAGGCGGACGACACCAAGGCCTCCAGAAGGAGCGACCTCCTCAGGCTGGCTCCTGAGGAGTGGAGATCTCTATGCAAGCCTCACCTCGTGAGGTTTAGAAGACGTGAGCCATGGTGGGCACATGACTGCAGTTTCCTCTTTACTGCTAAGGAGGCAAGCGCAGGCGCGGAGTCCCGAGGAATCAGCCAAAGGTTTCCATTCCTGTGCAACAAGACCAAGACCGCTAGGATGGCAGGATGGAGGTCATCGCCGAGCCCACCACGGCATCACGACTAGAGGCTTTGCAGGCGAAGACTACTTCTGTCAGGATAAGATGTACTAGTTGTCTCCCTTAGAATTTGGCCCTTGTGGGATCCCTTCCCGCCTTCATTTGGGAAGAGGACCAAGGCCACTACAAATAGGGCCTAGCCACCACGTAGAGAGGGTGGATCATTGGTCGACCCACCAGCTCACTTAAGCACAAGAACACGCCTCCTCCTGAGGTTGTTCTCCCATGGTACTAGTTCATCCTCAGCCCCTCGAGGCCAATCCACCACAAAGTGGGAGTAGGGTTTTACACCGCAGGGTGGCCCGAACCTGGGTAAACTGTTGTGTCCCATTTCCTTCCCATTCATCGAGCTAGGCGGTGAGATTGGCGAGTAGTCAGACTGGGGAGGTTGAGTTCTTCGCATGCACCCTAGAGTTCGAATCTCTCAAGGGCCTGCGGAGCCCGAAATCCGATAACTTCGAACAGCAGAGGACTAACTGGGCGATGCACCAGTACCACCTCGGGGACTTGGAGCAAGAGAAGGAGTGGGAGCTAGTCCTCTGCAAGATTTCAACCAGACGAACACTAGGGCCAGGACTAAAAAGATTATAAGTTAGTTTGGTACTGGTACTTGTACTACCTGGCCGTCTGCAAGTTGGTATTGTTGTTAAGGATCTTTCGGTATGAACTTGGCACTTGCTTCCAACCATCATGTCGAGGGTCGACGTGGATATAAAGCTGAATCATTTGTTTCAAAACGAATTTTTAGGCACCTGATTTTTATTTGATGGGTAGCATAAGCACCTACAGTTCGAATTCCCAGTTCTCCAAATTTTTTATATCTTCAAAGTACGCAGGGGATCCATCCGGTTTCACAGGCTGATAGTTGGACGCAGCACGTCGGAACTTGGCTGTGGCATGCCAAGCCTAGCTGCAAATTGTTAAAAGAGAGGAGCGATGGATTTGGGCGTTCCAAAACAGGTAAGTGTCGCGACCTCGATCGTGAAGCGCCTGCATGGACTAAAAAAGGCCTAGTCCGTTATTATTAGTTGAAATATGTAAAATATTCCATAATGAAAATAAATATGTAAAATGCAATGAATTTAGTCCGCTTTCACTAAAAACCATCCGATTGACATGAAATTCATCCGGGGAACCACAAGACGGTTGTCCATACAGAGCCTAACTGTACGGAACCAGCAGGTCCATGGCAGTATGCAAGCAAGTGCATGCACTTATTATCACGATGGAAAAATAATGCTGACATCCGAGATGGTGAAACCCATGAAGTTTTCAACATAGTCAATAAACGAGAGAATTCTGCAAGTACAAACTGATAACTGGGATCCAGCAGGTATATTGTTTTTTTGGTCGAGCAAGTTTCAACTGGATTGTAGACTGCCCAGGTTTGGTTTTGTTTTTAACAGGCCCAGCCCATGAAGACAACAGGGCACAAAGATCCTGCAAGTATCAAGTGGCCTCTGGCCCGCCAGCCTTAGTTATATTTTGTCTTAGAACATCCGCAGGCAGTTTTTTTACTAAATCAAACACACAACCCCGTTCTATTTTCCTCTTGAAACGCCATGTCCTACTTCCGTTTTCTAACCACTACCTATAGTTTTACTAGTTCATATACACGTACTATTATATTGAAAATATATAAAGTTCCCTTTTCATCTTTACATCCTTATTTTTGTTGTGTTGTTTTCCCTCCCAGCGCTGATTTTTTTACCACTGATTTTCCCTAAAACCAACTCAATTGTCCCACGTCTTATTAGCTTACAAAAACAAAACGATATTTTATTTGGCAAATCAATAATTTCTTAAAAATAAATGTTTATCATTTCAGGATTAAAATAGTTCGGACTCCATCGAAATATGCAAAATAAGGTTGAACTTTTTGACCGTGGTCCTGGGCAGAAAATGGGCTGTAATAAATTCCTTAAGATTAGGAAATGGGCTGCAAATTATAAATAAAATAGCAAATTGGCTCTATGTTGTCTGCCATAGATTTGGAAGCTGACTTGTGGGCCTACTAAGTTGATGCGTACACAAGGTTTCTCAAAAAAAAGAAACTTAGTCAACAATCGACTCTACCAGCGTCAGACCGTTAGATGTCAATCTAACGACAATCGTGCTTCTTCAGCTCTGATCTTCCTGCTCCAGCCGCCCAAACCAGCGCCGACAGAACCTCCTGCTCCCGCCTCCCGTGGCCGGCTGTGCTGCCGGGCAGGCCTCATGGCCCCACCATACTCGCATCCCTAGCCTGGATATCCCTCTACTCACCCACACCTCATGTTATTCTCCGACGACGGCAGCCTCACACCACGGTCGAACAAGTAAACCCTTGTACCCACTCCGCGTGGGAAACAACTGTCAAGTCTTCCTTGGCTCCGGGTCATTCCCTTACTTGGCCTCGCCGTCGTCCACCGCCTTGGTGCTCTCGACACGGCATGGTCAACGAACAACATCCATCAGAAGAGGACTGTACGTGGAGAGGCTGAAAGCTGGGTCCACGACCGCACGCAAGGAAGTGCCTCCTTATTACGCGCAAAATAATGATTCCTCCTCTTGACAGCTGGGACCGACCGGAAGGGCCTCCGTATTTCGCGAAAAAAACATTCCCCCCGCTGACAGCTCGGATCCACCAGCTATTACGCACAAAAATAATGAATACCCCCGCTGCTAGGTCGGTCCCACCATATGTGGAGGCTAACATGTCAGCCTACTAAGTTGACGCGGACGTAGGGCTTTGTCAACTTAGTCAATATAAACGATTCTAGCTGCGGTGACCGTACGATGTCCATCCAATGGTCGTCGTGCTTCTTCAACCTCTGGTCTTCTTGCTCCTGCCGCCCAAATCAGCGCCGGCCGTGCCGCCTGCTCCTGCCTCCCGTGGCCGGCTGTGCTACCACGCAGGTCTCACCACCCCACCCTACTCCCACCGTTGGCCAGACCTTCCCTCTATTCGCCCACACCCTCTGTTATTCTCCGGAGACGACAGCCTCAAACCGCAGCCGAAGCAATCAACCCTCGTACTCCCCTCCGCGTGGGCATCCACTGTTGCATATTCCCTAGCCCTGGGTCATTCCCTTCCTAGGTCGCGCCGTCGTCCACCACCTTGGTGCACTCGGGCGGTACGACATCGTCAATGCGGTCAACGAACGACAGCCATCAGAAGAGGACTGTAAGTGGAGAGGCTCACAGCTGGGTCCATGGCCACACGCAAGGAAGAGCCTCCTTATTACGCGTGAAATAATGATTCCTCCACCTGACACCTCAGACCTACCGAAGGGCCTCTGTATTTCGCAAAAAAAAATTCCCCCCTGACAGCTGGGACCCACCAGGTTGAAGCAAAGGTAGCATTATCTGTCCGGCCGCGAACATGTATGTACATGATGACCCACAAGTATAGGGGATCTATCATAGTCCTTTCGATAAGTAATAGTGTCAAACCCAACGAGGAGCAGAAGGAAATGATAAGCAGTTTTCAACAAGGTATTCTCTGCAAGCACTGAAATAATAGGTAACAGATAGTTTTGTGATAAGATAATTTGTAACGAGCAACAAGTAACAAAAGTAAATAAAGTGCAGAAAGGTGGCCCAATCCTTTTTGTAGCAAAGGACAAGCTTGGACAAACTCTTATATAGAGAAAAGCACTCCCGAGGACACATGGGAATTATCGTCAAGCTAGTTTTCATCATGTTCATATGGTTCGCGTTTGGTACTTTGATAATTTGATATGTGGGTGGACCAGTGCTTGGGTGTTGTCCTTACTTGGACAAGCATCCCACTTATGATTAACCCCTATTGCAAGCATCCGCAACTACAAAAGAAGTATTAAGGTAAACCTAACCATAGCATGAGACATGTGGATCCAAATCAGCCCCTTACGAAGCAACGCATAAACTAGGGTTTAAGCTTCTGTCACTCTAGCAACCCATCATCTACTTATTACTTCCCAATGCCTTCCTCTAGGCCCAAATAATGGTGAAGTGTCATGTAGTCGACGTTCACATAACACCACTAGAGGAAAGACAACATACATCTCATCAAAATATCGAACGAATACCAAATTCACATGACTACTAATAGCAAGACTTCTCCCATGTCCTCAGGAACAAACGTAACTACTCACAAAGCATATTCATGTTCATAATCAGAGGAGTATTAATATTCATAAAGGATCTGAACATATGATCTTCCACCAAATAAACCAACTAGCATCAACTACAAGGAGTAATCAACACTACTAGCAACCTACAGGAACCAATCCCAGACCATGAGACATGAATTGGATACAAGAGATGAACTAGGATTTGAGAGGAGATGGTGCTGGTGAAGATGTTGATGGAGATTGCCCTCTCCCGATGAGAGGAGCGTTGGTGATGACGATGGCGATGATTTCCCCCTCCCGGAGGGAAGTGTCCCCAGCAGAACAGCTCTGCCGGAGCCCTAGATTGGTTCCGCCAAGGTTCCGCCTCGTGGCGGCGGAGTCTCGTCCCGAAAGCTTGCTTATGATTTTTCTTCGGACGAAAGACTTCATATTGCAGAAGATGGGCACCGGAGGGCCAACAGGGGGCCCACGAGGCAGGGGGCGCGCCCAAGGGGGTAGGGCGCGCCCCCCACCCTCGTGGACAGGTGGAGGCCCCCCTGACGTGGATTCTTCTTCCAGTATTTTTTTTTATTTCAAAAAATAACTTTCGTGGAGTTTCAGGACTTTTGGAGTTGTGCAGAATAGGTCTCTAATATTTGCTCCTTTTCCATCCCAGAATCCCAGCTGCCGGCATTCTCCCTCCTTATGTAAACCTTGTAAAATAAGAGAGAATAGGCATAAGTATTGTGACATAATGTGTAATAACAGCCCATAATGCAATAAATAATGATATAAAAGCATGATGCAAAATGGACGTATCAGTACATAGCGGTCGATCAATATCTCTGCAGCAACGTACCGTGGCCGAGTAAGGAGCGGCACGTGTTGAAGTAGAGGTGCCGACGTAGCATGTCACGCAGTCTCGTCTATATCATGTACACGTATGTACGACCATGCTGCAAGATAGTAAATACGGCTACGTACATACATACGGGCGGGGTTTCTAACGCGTACAGCGACGTTGTCCTGTTCATCGGCAGCCAACCGGCCGAGTCGGAACGGAGTAAACAACATCATGTTTTAATCAGGAGCCAACCGACTTGGACGGAACAGCCGAAACGACGTCTGGCGTACCGCAAAATGGAGGCCTTCTGTTTGGCCGCGTACGGTCGATACGGGGTCCTGTTCATCGAGAAGGGTCTGGCGTACCACAAAACGGAGGAAACAGACTTTTGTTCGAGTGCCTACGGTTGAAATGGGGTGCTGTTGATCGGGAGGGGTGTAGCGTACCGTAAAACGGAGGAAACAGACTTGTGTTGGAGCACTACGGTCGAAAAGGGGGTCCTGTTCATCGGAGGGGTGTGGCGTACCGCAAAATGGGACTACACGGGCTACTATTCACCCACCATCAACTTCCTTCAGCCTCCATCTGCACTGTTCATCCACCGTGTCATCCTCCTACCTCCACCAGATACTGTTCATCCACGGGTTACTGTTCATCCATGTAGGACGTGGGGTTCCGGCAAACCCTTAAGGTTCGAACACTGGGGTGCGCGCGAAGTCTTTCCCTCCTATCGATCTACGCCCTAGCTTGCTAAGATCCCGCGGACGAACTCGACGAACTCGCAACATTGAAAGACACAAGATTTATACTGGTTCGGGCCACTGTTGTGGTGTAATACCCTACTCCAGTGTGGTGGTGGTGGATTGCCTCTTGGGCTGATGAAGAACAGTACAAGGGGAAGAACAGCCTCCTGAGGTTGAGGTGTTCTTGTGCTTGGTGAACTTAGCGGGTGAGAGCTGGATGAACTGCTCGATCCCCCTACTGTGGTGGCTAGCTCTACTTATATAGGCCCTGGTCCTCTCCCAAATATTGAGCGGGAAGGGAGCCAACAACGGCGGGCAAATTTGAAGGGGGACAGCTAGTACAAGCTATCCTGACAAAAGTGGTCTTCGCCTGCGAAAAGGCTCTGGTGGTGACGCCGTCTTGGGCTCCACGATGACCTCCGTCTTGCCGTCCTTCCTGGTCTTGGTCTCGTTGCACCGATATGGCAACCTTTGCCTGATGCCTCGGTACTCCTCGCCTGCGCTGGCCTCCTTAGCACCAAAGAGGAAACAAGGATGCTGCGCACGCTGGCGCCCGCCTGGCGCCCGCCTGGTGCAGATCGTCATGGCTCACGTCACGAGAGCCTCTTGAGGTTTGCCCCGCCTTGATATCTCTGCTCCTCGTGAGCCTGCCTGACTAGGCCACTCCTGAGGAGGTCTTGCGTCGTCCGCCTCATGAAGCTTGGCCCCTCGCGAGGGTCTTGGATGTCTTGTTGATGAAGATTGGCCGTACGGCCTGCTGGCCTAGCCACGTCGTGGGCCGTAGGTAGGCAAGTCTGGGGACCCCCGTTCCCAGAACGCCGATAGTAGCCCCCGGGCCCAAGGTGCGCTCGGGCTTGGCTTCGCGGCGAAGCCAAGGGTCAAGTACGGAGCGCCGCGGGCCCCAAAAGCTTGCGGCCTCGGTTGACGCGTGGCGGTTGATTGGACGTGGGCGTCTCCACTTCCCCACGCTGCCCTTGAATCCGCCTGGCTATGCGGCCCCCGCATCTCACACAGTTATTCTTACTTCGCCCATGCCTGGCTCCTCCAATCTCCCTGCTTCCTCGAGGCCCTGCTTTGCCCTTCCAATCTGACTTGCGCTCCGCCTGCTTCATCGCCATGGCGCCGAAACAGGCTGAAAAGGGGAAGAAACCTCTGTCTTTGCCAACTGCGCCTCCGTCCTTTGAGCCTGCGCTCGGCCGGCCTCGGGTGCTCAACGACGAGGCCATGGACAAGGTGCGCCCCATGCTTGCCTCCAGTTTCAACGAGTGGGGAGAGACGGTGGCTTGGCCCGCGTCTCGCACTCGCATGGCTCGGGCAGCCACTGAGGTCCCGATCTTCATAGATGCCCTCTGGGCTGGCCTGATTCCTCCCTTCTCCGCCTTCTTCAACGCGGTGCTCGAGCATTATCAGATCCACATGCTTCATCTCGACCCTCAATCTGTGACCCTTCTTGCCGTCTTCGCCTTCTTGTGCGAGGCCATGGTGGGCATCGCTCCTTCCGTGGCCCTCCTCCGCCATTTCTTCTCATTGCATCTGACCGGTCCCCGACAGAGCTCGGGGTGCGTGGGCTTCCAAGCCGTGGTCGCGACAGCGGGCGCAGGCATTGACTTCGACCTTCCTTCATCCACGAGCGAGTTTCGTACACGATGGGTGTTTGTTGACGCCGGCGTGCCCATCCCTCTGCTCCAAGTTCCGGCGGGGCCTGCTGTTCCAAACTCCGGCTGGGGCCATCAGACGCTCACAAGCCCCCGCCTTGCCCCCATCTGGGCCAGGCTGAGGTGGTTGAAAGACCACGGCGTGACTGCGCCTATGGTGGTGAAGGAGTTCATCAAGCGTCGGGTCGCTCCACTTCAGCGCCACTCCCGCCCGATGTGGGACTTGCTCAGCAGCCAGGACCATATGAGGTTTCAGGAGAAGGGGCTTCCTCTTGCGGCACGGCCAACGGTGCTCATGATCCTATCGGGTGTCCCTCTGTCGGACAACATGCCCAGGAATAGCTGCATGTTGTACCTCTGCGAGAACAAAGCCACATTTGCCGCGAGCATGCCTTCCTTTGTTGAGTGGGGGCTGCGCCCAATCGGCCTGGTGGGGTCCCGCGATAACCCCGTCGTCGTGGTTCCCTTCCTCACCGCCGGTGAAGGTGCGGGAGGGCGAGCTCCGACGGGGGCCGGTGGCTCGAGTGCTGAGGAGCACATGCCGAGTGGTGATCCTGGGGCGTCGTCCTCGGGGGCCTGCGACCCCCCTCCTCAGGCATCGGTCGCTGAGGAGACGCAGCATGCGGCTCCCGAGGCCAAGGCTCCAGCAGCCTCGGGAGGTTGTGGTGAGACGGCGCTCGGCTGTTCGCCGCAACTGGGCACCCCTGAAGCCATCCTTCCAAGCTCTTCTTCGGCCCGCCGCGCACTGGCCGTCTCGTCCAGCACTCCGGTCGTCTTTGTGTGCACTTCGAGGAGCTCCGTGAGAGGAAGGGATCCCCCAGCAGCAGCAATATCTTTGGGCCATTGAAGCGACGAAAGTACATCGCCATTGACGCGTAAGTATCTTATTGCCATGTCTTCTTGCGTGTGGTCTTCTTATCCTGACTTCTGTCCTTCAGGGCTCCTTCCGTTGAAGTTGTTGCGTCTTCTGAGAAGCGGCCTCCTCCTCCGTCAATTCCCCCATCGGCCTTGAGCGTTCCTGGTCCGCCTGCCGCCCCTAGAGCAGGGTCGGTTGAGGGAGCGTTTCTGCCTTCGTGGCGCGCTGAGCCCGCGGCTTGGTCACCCCTCCCCCATGGTCTGGCGTGGATCTTGGTGGGCATGCCCAAGACTCCTCCTTTGCTTATGGACAGTAGCTGGTTGGCTTCGATCTTCGGCTCCTCTTCAAGTAGCGAGCCCCGATTGGCTTGGGCTCCTCGCAAGGACTGGCTGACGTCACGTGCGGTGCCAGCCCCCAGCCCCCTGCCGGGAGGTGGTGCGCCGCTTGGCGCCCCGCCCGCAGCCCCCGAAGTGGAGGACGAGGTGGGCCGAGCGTTCGAGCTCGAGCGCGGGCGGAGCGTAGTTCGTCACGAGCTCTTCCAGGAGGCGATGGGCGCGATGAGTCGACTTGGTGAAGAGCTCGCGGGTGTGACTCGCGCCTTGAGGCTGAAGGTCTCGGCTGGTGGAGGAGTGGCGCAAGCTGAGGGTGGCCATCAACCTCGGCCGCTATCAGCGTGACCTTCAGAACGCGAAGGCCGAGGCGTCCCTCAAGGTTTCCTATGAAGCCCGCTCGCGGGCCTTGGAAGAGGCTCGGGAGGCTGACCGCCGTCGCGAGGCTGCGGAGAAGCGCGCGTGGGAGCTCCAGGCTGGAGTGCGTCCCTTGAGCAGCAGGTGGAGGCGCGCAGGGCCTGCTCTTGCATCGCTGAGGGGGACGCCCGCAGAGGAAGAGGAGGTCCGGAAGCGCGAGGAGGCGCTGGCCCTGGAAGCCGTGGAGCGCAGCCTCGAGCTCGAGCAACTGGAGACGAGGGAGCGTCAAGTTGCTCAAGCAGAAGATGCCGTCGGGGCTCGCGAGGCCAGAGTCGAGGAGGAGGTCGATCGCCGGGTGGCCGAGGTTCGCGCAGACCTGGAGGGTAGGTACGACCTGAAGCTGAAGCTCGCGGGTACGGAGGATGCGGGCAGGGCCGCTGCCCTCAGGCCCAGGTTGGATGAGGCTGAGAGGCGTGCGGAAGCCACGGCCGCCGCCCTGGTTACGGCGCAGGCGGACTTGGCCTCCGCCCGCGCCGAGCTGCTTTCTCTTCGGAGGCGGGTTGATGACGCTGAGGCCGTCGCACGGCAAAACAGGGAGGAAGTGCTCCAACGACGAACGCTGGAGCGCGAGCATGCCCCCATGCTTCAGGATCTCTGGAACAGGGCCAATACCGCCCTGGGCCATATTTGCGACGAGGATGCACCGGCCCCTCCCTCGAATGACTATGCCAGCCACCTGACCTTCTTCACCGAGGTGGTGACACGCCTGGAGGCTCGATCTGACAGAGCTCGCCAGCTTGTGGAGGAAAGGGGTCGTGGCCTGCTTGAGCGCGCTTTCTCCCGTGTCTTCAGCCACCTTCTGAATGCCGACCCCAACTTTGATTTCGACGCCGCCATCGCCCCCGTACCCACGGCCGTCCGGGGCGACCTGGCGCGTTGGGTTGAGGACAATGTGGACGCGTTGGTCAGGGCCTTCACTTCGGAGGATGACGCAGTGGTGGTCGTCGCAGACGAAGGCGGCGTGGTTGACGACGGCGATGGGGGCGCCGCCGACGGCGGCGACGGTGCCGACGAAGATGATGACGACGCGAGTGACGCGTCCGAGGGTGATGTAGCGAGTGACATTTCTGGCTGATCCCATGTTCTCCTGTCGTTTCACCCTGCACACAAAACTCGGGCGTGGCCCTTGGAAAACTTGTAAGAGCATTTTGAGAGGGGGAGCCCCTCATGTAAGCAAATTGCAGTTTTTACTTTCCTATGCGATGTGAGTATGTGTCCTCGTGAACTCGTGAATCCGGGGGCGAGTTTTCCGTCGTGGTTTACCTTAGTCAGCGCCAGCTTCGAGCTGGGTCGTGAAGCGATGAGTTTCTGAGAATCCTGCGGAGCTTATCGCCCCGTCTGAAAGGGCCCCGCAAGAGGTGAGCACCAGCCGCAGCGCTGGCGCGCTTGGCGAGCATGCGCTTCGTGCGGTCCAGCTCGCGAGGAGCTCATGAGGGGAAGGCGACGGACATGAGTCCCAGACAAAACAAGATCCAGAAGGCAAGAAATTGCTCGAACGAGAAAAGGCACCCCCCGTGCGCATCGATAAAAATCCGGCTTCAACTTAAATCCAGATCCAGAAAGCAAAGCTACAGAAAGAGAGATCCAAAGCAAAAGGCCGCGTCCGGTACCTAGTCTAGTCTTTCGGTCTTCAAGTCTTCTCACCAGCGCGGAGCTAAGTGCTGCCACTAGGCGTGGGAGGGAGCCCCAGGGCCTGAGGCCGGCGCTCCTGAGACTCCGGGGCGTGTACAGCCCCAACTCATTATTACGTGAGAGTGTCACGGGCGGCGAGCTTCACAAGCACTGGGCCTTCTTCACAGGTACCGGCCTTGCTTCATATCGCCAGACGAGGGCCCCGCCTTGCGCCACCCTTGACCTCCTTTGAGCCGACCGGTTACCAGGACGACACAAAAGAGGGAAAGGGGACGCCAGCGGTGCCCTCGGCGACCACAGGTCCTCTGCCGGGGGAAGGGTCGTCGAAGCCTCCCCGGCAGAGGGCCTACCTCCGGGTGTCCCCTGGCTTCGCGCGCCGTGGGGAGGGGCCTGGCTCCCGACCCCTCTCGTGCAACCCCCAACGCGATCCCCTTGCCGGCAGGGAGGCCTCCGAGTTGGGGCCGCCGGCCGTTGTGGTGATCTGTTCCCCCTGCGACTCATGGTTAGCGTAAGCTTGCTCCTGAGGGATTAGGGGTACCCTGTAGTGGTCGTTGCACACGCGGTCGTGGTGGTTCCCCGGCGGCTCCTGGAAGGCTTCGACTCCTAGCGCCCCTTCTTCCCAATCTTCTCCAACGAACGAGCCGGGGTCGTCCTCCGGTGTGTACTCCTGGTCCGTCATGCGGGGCACGTAGGCTTCCGGGGCTGTTACCCCGAACACCTCGCCGTAGTGCCCCACACTCCATGTTGCCCGGCCCAGCGTGGCATCCTGAGGATAGTAGCGTTGCATCTCGCCGGGACCGTGGGGGGTGACGCTTGTGCCCGTGCTTGTTGCGGGCGGCGGAGCATCCGGCGCTGCCAGTCGCACAGGTGTTGATGAAGCCCCCATGCGCGCCTGACGGCGCGTGGCTGCGGCGAGGCCCGCCATGAGTCCCCGTAACGGCCTGAGAAGGGAGTCAATAGTAGAAAGGCGGCGCTCCCGAGGCCGCGGCGTCCAGCAGCTCAGCAACGCGTTCCAGCAGCGCGTCCCGGCCGCTCTCCATCAGCCGGCACCGCAGCAGCTCCCTTGCCACGGTGAGTGCTGCCCGCATGTTTGCCTACTCTTGCCGCGAGTGCGGCGCCGTTGCCGCGGCATGGCTTGCTGCCCTTGCAGCGGCTCGTACCTGTCGTGGAGTGGGGGTGGAAGCCGCCTGGCCGCGTCGCCCATGCCCCGCAGCGTTGGACGACGCCCGCGCCGCCTGGAGCACGGGGTCGAGGTCTTCATGAGCGGGCGTCGTCGCCCGGGCCGGCCAGGCTGCCTAGCGGTCGGAGGAGCTCTTGGGTCGCCGGACATCTTGACCGTGGAGCGTCGACAAGTCGATTGGCGGAGAAGAAGCTCCAGCGCACCCCAACCTGGCGCGCCAAATGTCGGATGTGGGGTTCCAGCAAACCCTTAAGGTTCGAACACTGGGTGTGCGTGAAGTCTTTCCCTCCTACCGATCTACGCCCTAGCTCGCTAAGATCTTGCGGACGAACTCGACGAACTCGCAACGCAGAAAGACACGAGTTTATACTGGTTCGGGCCACCGTTGTGGTGTAATACCCTACTCCAGTGTGGTGGTGGTGGATTTCCTCTTGGGCTGGCGAAGAACTGTACAAGGGGAAGAACAGCCTCCTGAGGTTGAGGTGTTCTTGTGCTTGGTGAACTTAGCGGGTGAGAGCTGGATGAACTGCTCGATCCCCTCTACTGTGGTGGCTAGCTCTACTTATATAGGCCTTGGTCCTCTCCCCAAATATTGAGCGGGAAGGGAGCCAACAACGGCGGGCAAATTCGAAGGGGGACAGCTAGTACAAGCTATCCTGACAAAAGTGGTCTTTGCCTGCGAAAGGCTCTGGTGGTGACGCCGTCTTGGGCTCCACGATGACCTTCGTCTTGCCGTCCTTCCAGTCTTGGTCTTGTTGCACCGATATGGCAACCTTTGCCTGATGCCTCGGTACTCCTCGCCTGCGCTGGCCTCCTTAGCACCAAAGAGGAAACAAGGACGCTGCGCGCGCTGGCGCCCGCCTGGCGTCGATCGTCATGGCTCACGTCACGAGAGCCTCGTGAGGTTTGCCCCGCCTTGATATCTCCGCTCCTTGTGAGCCTGCCTGACTAGGCCACTCCTGAGGAGGTCTTGCGTCGTCCGCCTCACGAAGCTTGGACCCTCGCGAGGGTCTTGGATGTCTTGTTGATGAAGATGGGTCGTACGGCCTGCTGGCCTAGCCACGCCGTGGGCCGCAGGTAGGCAAGTCTGGGGACCCCTATTCCCAGAACGCCCACAATCTAGCCTCCACCGGCTACTGTTCAACCAGCCCTCCACGGGGTCCTGTTCATCCAGCCTCCACGGGGTCCTGTTCAACCAGCCCTCCACGGGGTCTCTTCCTCGGCTACTGTTTATCCACCCCACCTCCTCGATCGGGGTCATGTTCATCCAGCAGCAACGGCCTCTACTACCACGGGATCCTGTTCATCTAACCCCTACCGGGAACTGTTCATCCAACCCCCACCGGGGACTGTTCATCAAGAGGCAGTTTCGATCGCCTTCAGTTAGCAGCAGTAGCGAAGGAATCACTTGGGTTCAATGAATAGCAAGGGATCGATCGGGGTTCAGTAACGTAGCTAGTGCAATCGCTCGAGTTCAGTTAGAGCCCAACGCCTCGCTTGGGTTTAGTTAGAGCGCAACGCATCGCACACACACGCGTTTGTGTATGAGAGAAACACGCAAACCTCCGTCCATCGCTCGGCCCCGACCACCCATCGTAACCGGGAACTCCCTGAAATTTTCCTCGCCCTCACTTCTACCACGATTTTTTCCATCATGGATGGCCCAAAGAGTCTCATGCAGGTGCATCTCTGGCCGGCCCAGGATGAAAAGCCCATTTTATGTCATGATTTTTTTTTCATAGAAGTAGGAGCCCACCACATATGATGATACCGGGTTTTGTCATAATTATCATCATAGAAGTGTCATAAGCATGACAACATTTTTTTTTTGTTCAGCCCAAAATGTCACGGATGTGTCTTTTTTTTGTAGTGAAGGGAGCACTACTTCAACTGGATCCATGAAGAGTTGACTTGCAGGAGCAGCAATGGCGTCCCACAATAGCTGCAGGTCTGAGACCAAATAAATCATCCAGGTAGGGTTACAAAGAAGACAACGCAAAGTCCGATGTATGTACATGGATGTTCCACAACCAAAGCCCGGTCTATGTGCAGGTTTGAGGTATGGATGACTTCAAGGTGGTTGAGAATGTGGGGTTATGTTTGGACTTGAGTTATAATCATGTGGATAGCGCCGGACACTTGGCACCCCAAGCCTCCTATATAGGGGGTTGGGGGGATGCCGTAACTCATGAAACGTGATACCAACAACCACGCGACGTGAAGCAGCATGCCCCGGATCCTAGGTAGCTACTATTGCGATATCTTGGGGAGGAGTGCCCAGAGTCATTGCCCTGGGGATGTAGGCTAGGGCTGAACCTTGTTAACAAATATAGTGCCTTGGCGTCGTCTATGATCTTGCATGGTGTGGTTTCTTCGAACATTGCGGTGGCAACCTGAGGTAGGTTGATGAGGACATGACAACCCTGGATACGACCAAAAATATTGCGTACATGTATGTTTGTGAGGTGATTTCTAATGCAAACTATGCAATAACTTATTTATGTCATCCAGGAGAAAAATACTTCACAGACTTTTGTGCCATGTCTAATTGCAGGTGTACAGGACATTTGTACAATCCACATATGAAGATAAGTGAAAATAGAAGTTTAGGTGCTGTTCAAAAAGTCCTCTCACGTCACTTTTGAGCCAAGAGAAGATAGAGTCCAAGTCTCCCAAGTTCTGGATTCAGATTCAGACTGCACAGACATACCCGACTCAAAACGCCAAGAACTCTTTCATACGGACTCCGAATTGGGTGATTCTTTTTTTGTTGTAAAGTAGATTTCATGCTATTTCCAACACAATTAGATTCACCTTCAAGTTAATCCGGAGCGTTGAGATATAAACGAAACAATCTGACACTGCAGCAAAATCTGAGTCAAACTACAAGTGAAAAGGAGTTGCGTCACCTCCACTTGGGCCCATGAGCCTTGTACAACCTAGGGTTAGTTTTAATCTATCTTGGGACGTCCTCCCACCTCCTTGGCCGCCACCCCTTGCTCTTGTATAAGTAGATCTATCTAGTAGCTTTTTCCTTGGGATTTCTTTAGTTAAAAGTTAGCCATTCGAACTTCGTGTACTTCTTTTGTGTCCAACGACCAAACCAAGACTGCTTTCGGATCCCCATCTTTATCAATACTTCATCTATATTCGCAATATTCAGATTGCATCATCATATTCTTGCTTGTTCTTCGATTGCGTGCAGGAACAGACCTTCGTGGTCAGGCTGATCGTGCTTCCAACATCGTTAGTAACCTCAAGAGATAGGTTTAGCAATTGCTAAGGCGCAACGTCGTGCAAGTTTGTAGTCGGATCGTCAAAGTTGGCTCCACCAATGGATAGTTATCATCTCGTCGAATGACCAGGACACCCCCGCCTCTATCATAGGTTAAGCCGGTTTTTGATAAACTGGTCATTTGTAAGGTTTTTGGCCTGTTTTTTTCTTATAAATGGGGCATTCCTGGTTCTTTATGAAATACAAGAACAATCATGCACTTTTGAGTAATAATAAATAATATTTTGAGTAAGCTGCAAGTTGTGTTTGTGGACCATGCCATGACATTGGTTAAACCTTATTAGAGGTTGATTATGTGGAAACATTTAAGGGACTCCGGTACAGTGTAAGTGAAAATACGTTGAATTTGCCATGTTCTTGTGCCTTGATTGCTACTACTTTTATTTTCATTACTAATAGT
The DNA here is from genome assembly GCF_018294505.1 of Triticum aestivum. Classification (NCBI taxonomy): domain Eukaryota; kingdom Viridiplantae; phylum Streptophyta; class Magnoliopsida; order Poales; family Poaceae; genus Triticum; species Triticum aestivum. The sequence goes on from NC_057802.1 coordinate 265,028,833, forward strand.
AGGGCATTTTAATCATGTAACTGTTGAACATTTAGACTAATAATAAGTACTTGCATGTAGGTTCTTCTATCCCTCTCAGACATGAAGCAGGAAGATCTGCTAGCTTTTGATGACTATTTGAGCAAAACTGCTAGTCGAAAAGAGCAGAAGCAACATATGCGAAGCTTACTTTTGCTAGATATAGGGAACAAGTTAAAAGTTGTTGCTTCTCAAAAGACCACCAATATTATCACCAATGTTACAAGCGAGCAAACTAAATCACAATATTTTCATTTTTATTGCATAATATTTGATGAGTCAATTATTTTATCTATACATAGTGAAAACAATGCCTTTTCGTTTTCCCATTTGTAGTTTTTTAGTCTATTATTATTGAGAGTTGGTTTAATGGAACTCTTTTCTGTTTTTGTGATATTTCTTTGACTAGAATTTTTCATTCTTCCATCTACACTAAGCATTTTCTTTCCCCTAATAGATTTCCTTGTGATGCTATGGTGTGTTGTGAAATAAATCTAGAGAGGATTTTGAAAGTTTACTCTACCATGCACTGTCAAACATTGCTTCATTTCACATCCAACTCGAAATCGGGGCACTGTAGCACACCATGGACCTAGTGTGGAAGAAGACAATCACATCAGATTAGCTGGACTATCATATGAATGACCTGTTGAAGTTGCGGCTGTGTACAAAATGGTGAAAAGATGGTTTTAAACTTGGTATTGTGGTAAATAATTATCAAAAACCAGATTCTTGCAGCATTTTTTTTCTTGAATATGCAAGCATGTGTATTATATATTAAAGGAGAGAGGGTGAAGAGCCCATCCACATCGAAATGTTACATATAACAGTTAGGGCTAGGCATTTAGTTCCCCCGAACCGATTGGTTCGGTGCTTCGGGTAATTGTGAAATTTGGTTTACTGACATTGTAGACTGATTGGTTTCCTCCAAAAGCAACAACCGAGAATTCAGTCCACTGGAACTTTGCTTCGGTCCTCGGTTAAGACCGAGCAGAACTGATCTGCAAGAAAGCAATGATAAATTTGATGGGGAGGGCACTTCCCTTTGCCCTCTCCAGTTGCCACCATAGGTCAAACCTTGCTTGGTGAGAGAGATGGGACAAGAAAGGAATGCTCGTCCGCAAGCATCCCTGCAACCTCGACGCGCTGCTTGATGAGTTCTGACTAGACGGTTTAAGGGACGTGGCGGTGGGGATAAGACAAGGCTTAAGGGACGGACAGAAATAGCGGTGCTAGGGTGCGGTGCGGCAGTTATAGGAAGGATTGTTTTATCGTAGTGGATTACTTGGGGTCAAAATAACATAACAAAGTGGGTTGCAAAAGTTTAACTACAGTTGAGCCTCTTTCTCCTCCCATTCTTAAAAGAGAGAGTACTCCGGTGTATATTGGGACTTTGGGTACTAGACGCATACAACTGAAATCACCAAACAAACTTTGGTTTCCCGTGATTGCCAACCAAAAATTTGAACGAAGTACTCAGTTTCGGTGAATTCGGGTTTGGTACCGGTTTATTTGGTATGGTTTTCGGTGCTTGGTGTCGGGGAACACAAACGAGGGCGTATGTTTTCCCCTGACTTGTGCATGGACAAAAGGCCCAAGAACAAGATTACAACACCAAGATCAGATCAAAGCACGAGGGGTCAGTTCTTCGAAGGACCAAAGTGCAGATCAAGAAGAGCAAGACTAGCCAGAGAGACAAGATACCACTACGAGAAGAACCTCCCTTGCTGGGCAGGTGAGCCTGGCGAGGTTGGGGTTACCTCGAAAGCGAGCCTCCAAGATCGCCCCGGCAGGCCTACCGGGGCTCACGGAGGCAAACCACACCACCACACCACCTCACAGCGACGCACGTCGTCGATCAGTGCGGTATCAAGCTCCTAAGTGACTAAGTGGCTGCTCCCTGCCACATGGCAGCCACTTCCTATGGAAAATACCTCCAAGAGAAACCCGTCCTGAGACGTGTCAAGCAAAGCAGGCGCGAAGCTAGCAAAACAGCCCGGCAGGGCCTGCCGGGCAAGCTGTGATGTGACACTGAGCGGCGCATTTAATGCGCTCTGTCAGCCTGCAGAGTTAGGTATGATAGCACTATTTGCTATCTAATCAGTATGTAAAGACTGATTTGCCACTGTGGTGACCCCTTTATCTATAAAAGGAGGCCCATGGCAACCGTAGAAAGGATTCGGACCCCCGGACATTCATACGCCTGTAGCCACTCTCGCCCCGAGGCAGCCTTGCCGGGCAAGAGCACTGCGTTTCTCCACCATTTTCCACCAGAATCCACTAGAGCAGGAGTAGGGTATTACGCCTCGCGGCGGCTTGATCCTGGGTAAAACTGCTCGTGTGATCTCTGTCGTGCTGTGTTACACTTCTCCGCTCTTCGTGCAATGTGCCCATCCCCCGCCAAACCAAAAGGGGCTCATGGCCCCATAGGTGGCCGTGGTTTCCCACGACATCTTTGGCGCGCCAGGTAGGGGGATCACTTGCGCGAACCCGAGAGCATAAGCAACGCGTCATCTTCATCACCTTCTCCATCGACAACATCATTGTTTAATGGCGCCCAAGAGAAGGCAGAGAAGGGCAGGGACGGAGCGGGAGAACAACATCGCTCCCCCTCCGGTCCTATCTGAACTCCATCGCCTCTTTCCGTCACGGCCACAGCAACGAGGAAAGCCAACAAGTAGGGCAACGAGACCGCCCCCGGCGGATCAAGCAGCGTGGGTGCACCGTGAACCCTGTTCGGGGAAGTGGGCGATGCGCAGGGGAACAGGGTTTCTCTCTCTCTGCCATTCTCGCTTTGTGACAATCGAGCTACTCTGGGTTTTAGAGTCATCAACGTCGATGAGTCCGTGCGACACTTGGTTCAGCACTTACCCTACTTAGGGAAGTCCTGAGTAGAGCGCCAGTGCGAATCCATTGATCGATGCCCCGACAAGTACACTCCAGCAAGGCCGTCCACGTTGGCGTGACTTTTGTGCCGATAGCCGTTGGATTGTTCACAAGGCGTGAAGAGAAGGGGATAGAAACTCGTTGTGCCCGACACCGTGTCTTGCCGCCTGTAAGATATATATGGTTTTGACCGACCCCTGCCAGGGGCTGAAGATAGATGCACGTGCGACACCATCCTTCCCAAAGCCTACGAGCCCAACAAGCGGCCACGACGGAAAGGAGTGGATGGATAAGAGCTAAGTTCATGTCATCCTCACATTATTATGGGTCCTTTTCGATTTACATTCTTCGTTTACCCCTTGAGTACCGAAGTGTTCGTGCGATGATATCTTTCACAAGATGGTACCTCTGCTAGATTCTTGTCTGCACCCTCATTCCGATCAGAGCCTGCTCGCGAAACGAGCGGCTGTGTCGGAAACTACTAAGGAAAAACCTGTCGGGACGCATCCACACCAAAATAACTGTTAAGGGCCAGACCCTTACGACCATTGCGGCAATATGATACCGGCAGCCAGCATGAATGTGCAATAGAGACTAATCATACGAACACTGCATGGATAAAACTCAAAAGGGATAAATGCAATTCAGATTAAGAAAAAGTATCAAGCACCACATGAAGCATAAACAGAACGACGTCTAAACACAGGACATGCATCATTGTTTTGGTTACAGGTCAACACGGTGGCAAGGATAGTTCAGCGCCGGGCCTGGCGGCTTCGTGAAGCTGCCGGGACATCGAGGACCCTGGTGGCAAGTGGGGCGGCTTTCTCCCCGGCGGCAGAAACGTCTGCTCCCTCTGGCAGCTTCCTGAAACCGTTGGCAATGTCGAGATCCGGATGGCGGCAGGCGATGTTGCTCAAGACCATGAAGAGGGCGTCGCGGGCAAGCTTCCGGGACTCAGTCGCGAAGCGGCCAGCCCTTCCCTCTTCATGCACCTTCAGCTTGTCGATCAATTCATTGAAGAAAACCCCAAGCTTAGCGCTGGGGGCCTCCTGCTTGCTGGCCGAGTAGACCGGCCCCTCCATGCCCATCGCCATGGTCCCGGAACTAAGGCGATCAGCGACGTCGATCAAGCTTTTGATCCAGAGGTCGACTTGACCAGAGTGGTTCTCCAGCTTGTCCTCCGCATCCTTCTGGAGGCGCCTTGCTGTGTCCAGATCCTTCGACAACTGCTTCTCGCGAGCCTCGACGGATTCTATTGAGCTCTCCAAGGAGCCAATTTTGGCCTTCAGATCTTTGATGGTGCCGTTGGCAGCCTCGAGGCCTTGGCTCTTGGAGGAGAGCTGCGATTGCGTGTCCTTCAGGAGGGACTCTGCTTTCTGCGTCTCCTTCTTGAGGGCCGAGACCTCCTTGCTACTCCCGGCATGCTTCTCCGTCTGCTCAGCCACTTGCTGGTCGAGATCCGCTTTGGTAGTAGAGGCAGCGGCGAGGTCATCGGCAACCTCCTTCAACTGAGCAGCTGAGTCGATAGTAAGGGAGTCCAGGGCAACCTTGTGTTTGTCCCCCAGTTCTTTGGTGCGCTGCTGCACGAGGGCCTCCAGATCGTCATCCTTGGCACGGAGAGCGGCTTCGAGTTTCTCCTCCCGGAGAGCAATGCTCTATTCCCTGGTGTCCAGAAGCGCCTTGTGCTCTGCCAGGCGCGTCTCTCGGGCGATGACGTCCTCCTTCATCATCAAGATTGTTTCCTGCTGCCTCGGAAGGACCTGGAACTGCTTGCCGTAACAGTCGCGTAGCACCATCCCCTTATCCTTTAGCTTCCGATCCACCTTGTTGGCGGACTGGCTGTCACAACCCTAGTCAGTGCTTGCATTAGAGTGATGCATCATGTCTAAATTCTAAAAAGTCGAACTGAGGAAAATTGAAAGCCTCGAAAATTTAATTAAAATAAGGGCAAGAACACTAAAAATTGCATTCAATGAACCCAAAATGCTCTTCATTGATGTTTAATATTTTTGGCAATGGTCTTGATCCAAACCAAAAATAATGAACATTTTTTTAAAGAATAATTTTGGGCACTGATTTTAAATCATATTGTATTTTGAATTTGAATTTATATTCATATAACTAGAAATATCTTCAAATGCTCCTGAAATAATTTATGGGCATGTGGCTAGGTCCATGTATGCAACATAAAATATTTCAGAAAGATTTGGCATGAGTTTGAATTCTTTTGTGAATTTAAACGGTGGCAAATAAATAAATAAAAGAAAACAAAACAGAAAAATAAAACAGAGCAGAAACTCACCTGACTTACCTGACCCAGTGGAGAAGGCGGCCCAGCCCACCAGGGGCATGCCTGTCTTCTTCCCCGTGCCAGGGCACGAAGCAGCTCGGTGGCGAGCGCCGACGTTGCGCTTGGCCACCTCCTGCTTGTCTGGCTCCCTCCTCGGCGCGTCTGGACGACGCCACTCACCACCCTGGGCCCTCTCGCCCACTCCCTCGTCCTTTCCCCTCCTCCGCTTCCTCTCTGCAGCGCGCCCGAACACCCCGCTGCATGCCGACGAGCACCACCGTAGCCACCGCGCACGCCTCGCCTCGCCGTCAGACCCTCTAGCTCCGCCTCACCGCCGTGGAGCTTCACGCCAAAGCACGCGCCCGCGGGACGCCCGAAGTGACGCCATCATCTTCATCTTTGCCGTCGGCCGCCGGAGATCCCCCTCGCCGCCCCGCTCGCTCCAGCCCCTCCCCGAGCTCACTGAGGCCTCCGTTGCAACCGTTGTCAGCTGCTGTGTCGATTCCCCCTCTTCCCTGGCTCTCTCCCCTCCCGCTAACGCCGTTGCCGTCGAGCCCGAGAGCTTGGCTCCGGCGATCATGTCGCCGCCGTGGCCACCGTTGCCCAGAGCTGCAACCGAGCACACAGCCGTGCTCAGTGCACCCCCAGGTGGTCGTAGCACCCCTCCTTGCCACCTGTCGTGCTCCCTAACGCCGAACCCGAGTTCACCCGAACTCCGGCCGCCACCTTAGAGCTTGCCGCCGTCGTCTCCGGCCGCCCCAGCTGCTGTCGCTTGTTGCTTTGGATGCGCCGCACTCCCAGGAACCTGTAGGAGCAAACCGCGCATCGAATGGTGCTCCGTAGTGAGCGCACGGCACACCTCCGCCGTCGGCCGTGGTCGTCGCCGGCGAGACTCTGGTGGTTGACGTGGCACCATTAATTTAGGTGCTAATCACGTTTAGTTAGTGACCCATGTCGATGACATATGGGCCCCACGCCCTTAACTAATGACGGTTTAACCTCTGTTTAAGTTAAGTTAATCACAGTGGCCCCACGCGTCGGCGTTGACCTCGCTGACGTGGCTGTTGACCGGACCCACCTGTCTATGCCTCTAACTGACGCTGGGTCACTGACCAATGGGTCCCACTGGTCAGGTTTGACCTGGACTGCACAGTTGACCTGCTGACGCAGTGCTGACGCAATGCTGACGCAGTAATGCCTTTTCTGGATTTATTCTTATTCAGGAAATTCCAGAAAATAGTGGTAACTTCTAAAAATCATAGAAATTAATCGGTAACTCCAAATTCAAAGATTTATATATGAAAAATGATCAGAAAAATAAAATCTATCCATTTGTACTGGTTTCATGCATGTTAAAGCAACTTAAACCTGCTTTTTATATCAAAACATGATAACGCACTATTTAAATTCTTAAGATGAGTTTGGGGTTGAACCTTTGGTTCAAAATGGCTCAAACCCATCTGGTTGTAGTTGCATTAGCCCAACACACTCATTTTGCCATCTCATGTGCATGCATCATATTGTTGCATATCGCCATGTATTGATTGTGTTACCGGTGTAATCTCCGTGGTAGGTTCTGCTCCCGAGGATATTCACGAGTATCCAGTTGAAGGGCAGTACCCCTCGACCACTCTGTCAGGCAAGCAAAACCCCCTTGTTCATTCCGATACAATCCCACTCTCTCGCCACTGCTCTCTTTTACTGCATTAGGACAACAACGATTCAACTATTACATGCTGCGGTAGTTGAACCCCTTTCCTCTGCATGACCTGTCATTGCCGCAGTAAATACATGAAACCTACTAGCATGAGTAGGAGTTGTTTGAGCCCTGATGTGCCTACTCATTCATGCTTGTTTGTCATGCCTGCTACTGCTTAGAGTTGAGTCAGGTCTGATTCATCGGGGATGAATTGGAGGTGTGTGAACATGTTTTACTGTTGAGAGCTAAGTGTGTGAACACGATTTGGTAAAGGTAGCGGTGAGAGGCCTTGTAGGAGTACATGGTGGGTTGTCTCATTGAAACCGTCCTTAAGCACTGAGATCTGTATGTGTGATTTAAGATTCAGCTACTACCATGCATTGGGCCCTGAAATATGACCCCGCTCGACTTCTTGACCGCCCTTGTCCTCTGTCCAGGAGTTGTAAGTAGTTTCTGGTGTTTGTAGTATACCGAAGACCGTGCGCAGAGCTGACCCTCGGGGTGGGCTTTGATGCGGTAGGTACGTGGCCGGGTATGCCGGGCACCCGTTTGGTGTCTCGGAAACCCTGTACACATCGTATGGGGCCGTTGAGGACACCTCGGCCGGATTTCCTTGCGGATGGAACCCGAATAGGTGATAAACCTGGACTAGAGACTTGTGTGGTTAGTCAGGTCGTGGTCTACACCGACGCCGGCTTTTGCTTGAAGTCTGCCGAGCACATGTCGTGTGCAGACGCTAAGTGGTGGAAACATGTATGAAGAAGTACACCCCTGCAGGGTTAACATCATCTATTCGAATAGCCGTGTCCGTGGTAAAGGACTACTTGGTTGCCTATACAGTTCATAGACAAGTGAAAGTGGATACTCTAAAATGCGCAAGATAAGCGTGAGTGCTATGGATGGCGTTCTCGTAGGGAGACGGGAGCGGATCCATAGTGGTGTATTGATATGGTGAATATGTGGACTCGTGTGCGCCACCTCAAAAGAGTTACTTGCAGTCGTAGTTCAGGGTAGCCACTGAGTCAAAGTTGTCTTGCTGCTGTTAAACTCCACCACCCCCTTTGTTGATACCGATGCATATGTAGCTAGTTCTGATGTAAGTCTTGCTGGGTACATTTGTACTCATGTTTTCTTAACTTATGTTTTTGCAGAGAGACTTCAGTCTCGCTAGTAGTTCCGCGTGGACTTCGACATTTAGCTTGTTACCTCAGCTACGATCTTGTGCCCTCGGCAGGGTCTTGTAGATAGTCAGGCTTCTCAGCTTTTTCATTTGTAGATGTCTGTACTCAGAGATGTTAAGCTTCCGCATGTGCTTTGACTTGTGTGCTCTGAATGTTGGGTCATGAGACCCATGTTTGTAATATCTTGCTCCTCAGAACCTAATGAATAACTACTTTGAGTTGTAGAGTCATGTTGTGATGCCATGTTGTATTTGCACATATCGAGCATATTGCGTGTATGTTGTTGCAATGCTTGGTATGTGCGGGATCCGACAACCTAGTTGTCTATCCTTGGTAGCCTCTCTTATGGGGAAATGTAGTCTAGTGCTTCCACTGAGCCATGGTAGTATGCTACAGCCCGGTTTACCGGAGTCCTGTTAGCCCAGTTACTACTACTCCGGAACACTTAGACTGGCCGACATGTGTCCTTCTTCGATCCTGTGTCTGTCCCTTCGTGGAAATGTCACGCGGTGTCTTTCGGAGTCCTGTTAGCCTGCTACAGCCCGGATTCCTGGAGTCCTGCTAGCCCAGTTGCTACAGCCCGAATTCACTCGTTGATGACCGACACGTTCGTTGCTGGGTCATGTATGCCTGTCCCTGTAAGTTAGTGCCACTTTGGGTTTACGACTAGTCATGTTGGCCCAGGTTCTTTGTCACACGGATACTAGCGACACTATCATATACGTGAGCCAAAAGGCGCAAACGGTCCCGGGCCAGGTAAGGTGGCACCCGTGGAATACCGTGCGTGAGGCTGCAAAGTGATATGATGTGTTACATGCTAGATCGATGTGGCTTAGGATCGGGGTCCTGACACTGGCGCTGCTCCTTGAGCTCCTGCCACTTTCGACTATGCCGCTCTTGCATCTCTTTGAGACCCGCCACCATGGACTCCATGAAGCATAGGTCCATGGCAACGGCGATCGAGTCGTCCACCTCTTCGACTCCTTGGTACAATGACGCTAGTATGCGCTGAAGCTCTTCATCGAGTTCCGTGCTCGTCGCCATTGACGAGCCGGGGGCTCCAAGTCCGAGCTGCGCGAGCACCAGCGCCAAGTTGCTCGAAGATGATGGCACGACTTCTGCCAAGGTACCAAATGAGGGTAGGGGGCCCATGGTTTGGAGGGGTATCTTCTCTTCAACCACAACCACCGTCCCTGACGTGCTACCAAGGGTTTTCTCGGGCTCCTTCGAGAATCCCAGAGCACCCCCGGCAGCATGTTCCCATCCTTCCGTGGCAGCAATCTTGGCGGCCTCCTCGGCAGCATCCTTCCCTATGCTGGCCACCTCATCCAACAAATCTGGCTCTTCGCTCAAAGGGGCTGCGATCAGATCCAACAATCAATGGAAAGGGTATCAGGAATATGAAGCAAACTGATAAGAGATAGCATGAGAAGAAAAGCAGATAAGCTACCCGAAGAGGTTTGCCGGGCAGGAGGTTCAGTTTCTCCGGCACATCAGCTGTCGGGTCAGGATTGCCGTCTCCTCCCTCGGGAACCACGACGTCGCCCTAGGGGGACTCTTCTGTGGGGACCCTTGGCAGGGATCCATCGACTCTAGCAATGGGCGGGATGGGCCCCTCCCGAAGGGGCTCGTCTTGAATGGTCCCCTCTCCTCCTTTGACCTCAATGGAGGGGGTCTGTCCACCACCGTCCCCGAAAGGATGAATCTCCTCTGCACTTTTGGGTCGGGGGCTGAGCTGGGGGCTCGATGTCGGGGCGCTCGTGCTAGTCCATGTCGGGCACGTCCCTTCTACCATCGCTGGTGGCTCCGCGCGTTTGAGCCGCCTGGTCTGGTGGACGAGGGTCTCCATCTCCTCCTTCTCCTCCATGTCGGCAACAACAAGCGAGATCAGTTGACAAATATAGGCACACATCCTGGAGTTGCTACAAGAGAAGGAGAAAGGGACGGAGTGGTCTTCCTTACTCTTCATCCATAAACATGGAGTTTAGCTCAAACTCCATGGGAGGCGTAGAGGCCCTGCCCCTCTTTTGGGGCGGGGGAATGGAGCTCTCCGGCAGCTTTGACTCTTGCCGGGACGTAAGGTGCTTCGACGAAGACGAGCTCTGCGAAGAGCTCGAACTCGATCGAGCTCTGCAAGCAAGACGATACAAATGGTCCAGAGGATAGCACTCTTCATGAATTAGTATCTCCTGAATGTCACGATTTAATCCTCCCCAAAATCTATCCATAAAATCTTCTTCACTTTTTCTAAAGAGGAATTCAACAAGGTAGTTGTAAAGCATCATAATATTTCGCTACGGTGTCACTACCTTGTTTTAAATGTTGCAACTTTTTAATCATGTCATGAGTATAATAAGCGGGAACGAATGTATGTCGCATGGCAAGTTTCAAATCATCCCAAGTAGTAGGTATATCACTAGGGTGTAACCGACAATATTCACTCCACCAAACTAAAGCATAACCAGTGAAAGAACCAACCGCAACCTTAACTTTTTTACGTTCATCAAAATTATGGGAAGAAAATATATTATTTATGTCGAACTCCCATTCAATATATAAAGCAGGTCTAAAACGGCCATTAAATGGTGGTATAGAAACAATAACCTACTCATGTGCAATTGGATGTTTGTCCACCTCTCATGACGGTTGTGGTATTTGCTTAGGTGGTGGCACATCTCCCACAACCAACAAAGCCCATGAATCGACCGTGGATCCTGTCATAATTAGTAAAAACAAGAAACAAAATCCAAAAATAATGTTCCTATGAACTACTGGGATGTGGTGGTAAAACCCTCACAGTATGGCAAATACCAAAGTATTACAAATTCTTACCACGCAGCAGGTGGTGACTGGCCACCAGTGGTGTCAAATAACTCCAAAAGTTGTGTAAAGTGATTTCCAAGTGAGCATATGTAGGCACAGTGTAGAAATATGTGGAGCTGAGTTGGCTTTATATATGTGTAAAGAAAATGCTACAACCACGTTAATTAATGCAAGTTGAAAATTCGCTCAAAGTGGTCGAGTGCTGGTCCTAGGCTAGACCATACTAGAGACGCGGGCCTAAAACACAAATAAATTTCAAGTACTAGCAAGTTGTCCTCTTGAGCAATGGCCAGCAGACAGATGAAATGTAACACTCGCTGAACAAATTAACTGACACTCCAATTGTTTCCAGTCAAATCGAGTACTAGGACTAGTCAGATGTCCAATACCAAAAATACAGTGCGTGTGAATGTTGTATTTGAGAAAGAATCTCAGCTCTCCAAACAAACTAGTACTAGGACTAGTCAGGTGTCTTTTCTCTCTCTTATCCAAGTCAACTCTGCAACCGAACCCAAAAGAACAACTTTTTGTTTCTTTCCAAACACTTTATCCTTTTTTTACTCTCTCTCAAAATTCCAACGTGGCAAAATAGAAAAACAAATCAAAAACAAGATCTCAACTTCCCCCAAAAAAATGAGGGCCACGTGATTCTCTTAAAAAATCTATAATCCAAACCAAGGAGCACTACTTTGAGGGAACAAAATCTTTTTTATCTCCATGTCCCAAACGAATTAGTAGTCTCAAAGGAAACAGATCTGGAAACAATTCGTCCTTTTTTTCTTCTTTTTTTCTTTGCTGCGATCTCCGCCTCTCCCGTAATGCAATCTGCTCTTTTTTATTTAACAACAAACGTGCCACACAAGGAAACCAAATCAGCCACCAACCAAACCGATTGGCACTTTCCTTTTTCTTTACTTATTTCCTTATCTCTTTTGGCAACGTTCAAAAAATTCCTCACAATAAATGCCGATTCTAAAACCTGTACCACCGCGTTAGTAACACAAAAAAGCCTAAATCATTAAAAGTGCACGCGCACCATCTAACAGAAACGGGCGGCCGCGTCCTGGCCGCACGATCGCGTGGGCCAGGTGCCACCTGGTCTGGATTGGGTCCGCCGCACGGTCGTGGGCGGTTTGTCCATATCCGGACGTGGGGAGGCCCACATGTAAGCCGTAGAGGGGGGAGGAGAGCGGTTTTCAAAATATGTGCTTGAAATCCCTCGCGATGGTGCTCTCTCCCCATTTTATCTTCGTCTTCATCCTCGCCAGTCTCTCCACCGAACGGGCGCGATACGGGGAGGCGCGGCGGAGTCCTCAAGTCGACGGCGGGCTTGCGGGTGGATCTCCGCGGGAGGAACCGTTGGTGCTCGTCGGTGAAAGTGCATTATATTGACTAGAGGGGGGTGAATAGGCGATTTTTATAAATTCTTCACTGAGGAATTTGTGGGTGAGGAAATTCCTTAGCGAAGAACTACTTGCAGCGGAATAAGTACTCAAAAGTATGCATAGCAGAGCACAAGCATATTCATCATGATGAAATGAAAACAAGCACAGAGTACAGAAAGCGTAAACACAGGATAACACAGGATGAAGACAAACAGACTGAGGAAATTGAACTGAGGAAATTGAGAAAGTCTTCAGTCAAAGTCTTCAAACATAGATATGAACGAGAATACAACACAGTAATGAGGAAATGAAAGAGTTTAGGAAATAGAACCAGTTGGCTTGGTGAAGACAATGATTTGGTAGACCAGTTCCAACTGCTGTCTCAGTTGTACGTCTGGTTGGAGCGGCTAGGTATTTAAACCTGAGGACACCCAGTCCCGGACACACAGTCCTCACCGTATTCTCCTTGAACTAAGGTCACACAGACCTCGTCCAATCACTCGTGGTAAGTCTTCAGGTGACTTCCAAACCTTCACAAACTCGGTCACTCGGCGATCCACAATTTCCTCTTGGATGCTCTAGACCATGACGCCTAACCGTCTGGAAGAAGCACAGTCTTCAAAGGTAACAAGCGTCGGATCCACGCAGGATCAATCTCTTCAGTGATGCTCAATCACTTTGGGTTTGTAGGTGTTTGGGTTTGGGGTTTTCCTCACTTGATGATTTTCGCTCAAAGTCCTCGGAGGATGGGATGCTCTCAAATGACAAGTGTCAGTTTCTCTCGGAGCAGCCAACCAGCTAGTGGTTGTAGGGGGCGGCTATTTATAGCCTAGGGAGCAGCCCGACATGATAAGACATAAATGCCCTTCAATGATATGACCGTTAGGTGGGTAGATATTTTGGGACAGCTGGCGCATAGCACAGCAACGGTCGGAAATTTGAGTATCAAATTCCTCAGGGCTATCATGTTCCTCACTGTGTAGGCAATCCGCACTGGCGAATTCCTAACTCCTCAGTCAGAACAAATTCCTCAGAGACCAGAAGAACTTCGTCTCTGTCACTGAAGAATATGACTGAACTGTATGAGATTTCCAATGGCTTCACTCGAAGGGATTGGTAGGTGTAGGATTTTGAGTTGAGCATCACATGGAAATTTTTCCTTAGTATTTCCTCGACCCCCTTTAACAGTACGGTGTTTCCTATGACTCAAGAAAGAGAAAATGAAACTACGAAAACAAAAGTCTTCACGCTTCATGTTCCTCAAATGAATACCAAGTCTTCAAGGTCACACCAATTTCTTCACTTTCAAAGTCTTCAGAAAGTCTTCAGAAATCCAAAGTCTTCAGTCGAAGAACTTCATTTTTAGGGGTCGACTTTCTCTGTAAATATCAAACTCCTCATAGACTTATAGACCTGTGTACACTCACAAACGCATTAGTCCCTTAACCTATAAGTCTTCAATACACCAAAATCACTAAGGGGCACTAGATGCACTTACAATCTCCCCCTTTTTGGTGATTGATGACAATATAGGTTAAGTTTTCAACGGGGATAAACATATGAAGTGTAAATACTGATATTGAGGAATTTGATTGCAAGATATAGAAGAACTCCCCCTGAAGATGTGCATAGTGAGGAATTTGCTTTTGAAGCAATGCACACTTGAAGAGTTGAATCATGGAGATCTCCCCCTATATCTTGTAATTCATACACGCATTTGACATAATATATGAAGAATTTGAAATGCATGATGAAATATGGTGACTGATGTAATTCAGCATGCGTGCAATAACATTAACGAGGAATAAGCATGCAGAAGAAACAACAAAAGTATCAGGTCACCATAGAGTTTAAGTTTACAACTCGATCCAGCAAAGTCTTCAAAAGAACGAGAGTTGCAACTTAGAAAAAAACGCCCATATAGATAGACCCGCTTGAAGACTAACTCAAATTTCTCCCCCTTTGTCATCAAATGACCAAAAGGGTCGAAAATGAGGACTAACGCCCCTGAAGAATATCAAGGTGATGAAGGAGCGTCAGCGTTGTTGGGGTCGTTTGTTGGAGTAGGGCCTGCCGCAGTGTCGTCCAAATCTTCATGTTCATCAGTGTCACGTGATGAAGAATAGGAGCTGGCCACCAAGGAAGGAACCTTGACCTTCTTGTACTTCTTCGGAGGAGGTGCAGCCCAGTCAAGATCGTCCTTGAGACCCATTGTCTTCAGATCTTCTTCACTATAGACTTGAGACAGAACAGCCCAGGTGCGGTTGAGGATTTCATGAAGGTAGTAGTGGTTTTTCTTCACTGCATTGTGGGTAGCAGTCATGTTGTGAAGAATTGAACCAAACTGACGCTTGACCCATTTATGATTGCGATCAACCTTCTGGTGAAGACTGAGGAGAAGCTCACGGTCAGTCATCACCCTGGGTGCTGTGCCTTGAGGATTTTGCTTGGGTGCGTTGGCGGCAGAGTCATGGGTGGCAGAGTCATCATTGGTGGAGTAGGATGCAGCCTTGCGAAATTGTCCATCCAATGGACGAATGCCTTCATCAATTACAGCAGTAGCCTTGCCCTTTTCATCAGCTGAGGAAAATGTCCGTTTGAGGACTTCAATTGGGGGCAAGTAGCTGCAATGGTTCAGTGTATCAGCTTTATAGTTGAGTGAAGACCTTGTCCTGATGAATCTCATAATCCAAGGTGCATAAGGCTTCAGCTCAAATGGTGACATGGCGACATTGGCCAGAGTCCTCATGAAGAAATCATGGAAGTTGATGGGAATGCCATGAATGATATTGAAAAGCAGATTCTTCATGATGCCAACGACTTCTTCTTCATTTGAGTCGTGGCCCTTGATTGGACTCAATGTCTTCGTCAGAATGCGATAGACAGTCCGAGGCACATACAACAATTCCTTCACAAGGAATTTTGTTCTTGAGGTCTGACCTGGCTTCAAAGGCTTCATCAGCACTTGCATGTAGTGATCGGTTAGCTCAGGTTCATTGTAGACGCAACAAGCACCTTCAAGGGGCGGACTGAGAGGTAAGGCACGAAGCAATTCAGTAGCTGGTGCCTTGTAGTGAGTGTTTTCAGACATCCAGTCCAGCACCCATGAATTCACATCTTCAGAATTTCCGGTGATGTGCAGTGTTGCATAGAATTGAAGAATAAGTTCTTCATTCCAATCACAGATGTCAGTGCAGAAATTTAACAGTCCAGCGTCGTGAAGAACACTGAGGACTGGCTCGAAGCACGGCAGAGATTCCATGTCCACGTGAGGAATGTGCTCATGATCGAAGACTTTGTCTTTGTTGAACAGCACTGAGGAATAGAAATTTGCCTGGCTGGCAGTCCAGAAACGCCTCTTCCTTATGCGAGCAGAGTCATAAGGGTTGTAATCAGTGAAGAATACATGCTCGCCAAAGAAGGCATCAGTCTTGAATTTTTGCTTCCTGGAGAATGGATCCTTTGGCTTGGGCAGAGGAGTGTCAGTGAGTTGCATCACAACCTCAGGAATCGCAATCTCAGGTTCTTCAGGCTGAGGAATTTCTGGTTCCTCTTCAGTGGCAGCCTGGTTCTTGAATTCTTCATTTTCATTTTCTTCAGCACTAGCGGCTGGAATGTCTTCATGAGCTTCATCAGATCCCATTTGAACTGTAGTGACTGGGGACTGAGGAATTTGCTGCAGTGGAGTGAAGAGTGGAGAATTGGGGTGCTGACTTTCCCAAAAGTCATCATTCATCACAGGTGTGGTACAACCAATGTCCACATCTTCATCTTCAATTTCTTCAACGCCGGCCTCTTCAGCAGTAAACTGAGGCACAGGCGAGGAAACAACTGGGGTTGAAGGGATTTCATCCACTTCAATTTCTTCATCCATCTGCTCTGACGTAGCAGCAGAAGGAGTTTCTTCATCAGATCCGCTAGGGATCACATATTCTTCACCAAAAGGAACAAGGTCCTTTGATGGCATGGTTGAGATTGGAACAGCATCAATCGGGTTTGCAAAAGAGCTGGTCACAGGCTTCATTTTCTTCGGAGCAGAAGAATCTGAAGAAGCTGATGCTTTCCTTTTCTTCACTGCTGCATGCTCTGCAGCCTTGGTCTTCTTCACATCAGATGCAGATGGAAGGATTGGAGTTGGAGTAGGCACAGGTGGAGCAGAGGAATTTGGTGCAGTTTCTTCAGGCACAACTGATGCAGTTGCCCTGACCTCTTCATTTTCGTCAGGCGCACCTCTAGTGGGTGCCCTGGAACTCACATTATCTTCAGGAGCCTGATTGTCATCAGCGGTGCTGGCATGTTCTTCAGTTTGCTGAGCAAATGCTTCAGCCGGAGTGACTTCAATATGCACAGGGGCCGCGGCACTTGAAGTGAGTGTCTTCGTCAGATTAACGAACCTGACCTTGGCTCCTTTCCAATCAGCATAGTAAGCATTGAAATCATCGCTGAGGACTTTGATCTCAGACTAGAGCTTTACAAGTTCATCAGTTGTCATAGAGACAACATTGTTCTTCAGGAACTTCTCCTTCCTGTACTGTCCTTTCTTGAGTTGCCTGGCCTTCTCATATTTCCATTTTTCTTCACTGATGAAATGGGTCAACATGTGACTTTGGCCAGGTGTCAACTTGAAATCAGGCATAGGAGTGTTTGGGTCCTTGTGCCAGAGATCAATATAGTCGAGGATCGGCTTTGGATCCAAAAGCAGTGGCACTTCTGTGCCCTTGGCTCTAGCGGCCCTAACTTGCCTGTCTCTGATGATTTCAGCAAGTTCTTCATCATCAGCTTCGTCTTCATCATACGGTACTTGGAAGGCGACCTGCTTCTTCTGAGGATTTGGGCGAGAGCCTCGTCCAGCAGTTGTCTTTGTCTTCAGCAGAGAGGGTCCTGTTGAAGACTTTGGTGCAGCTGAGGAACTAGTTGAAGCTGCTGAGGCAATAGAGATGCCTGTAGTCCTTTGGCACGTGGCAAGATGCACAGGTGCTGAGGATTTTGTCGGAGCAGCTGAGGACTTTGGAGGAGCAGGAGCAGCTTGAGGAATTGGCCGTGAGGGTTGAGCTGAGGAAATTGGCCGTGAGGGCATTGAAGAAGAGGCACTTGGCTTGTGCGCAGGCTTCTTTGCCATGGATTTCTTCGGCCTTACAGAGGCCTCAGCAGCAGCAGCAGTGGAATCTTCGTTGAATTTCTTCACTGCATCTTTTGCCTGTTTGGCCAACTTGGCCTTGGCGCTTGGCCCATTCTTCAGGAAATCCTCACCGCGCTTGATGCTAGTGGGATCTGCCTCTTGGCCAGGTGCCAATGGAGGTCTTGAGCATGGAGGAGTAACAGCGAATTTCTTCATGTATTTTGGAGTCACATACCTGTACTCCCTCCACTCTTTTGCCCATCTCCTTTCTATCCTCTGAATGCGCACCTTGCGCTGATTTTTATCTTCCTCAGGGGGTGTGCAGTACCCAGCATAAATGTCCTCAGGGATTTCAAAGGCAGTATTGACCTCAGGCCTCTTTCCTCCTTTCTGTGGCCTCTTTTCATTAGCCATTTTCTTCAGTTGAGGAATTTGAACAATTGAACTCTCTGAAGAAGTATGCAACTTTTCTTCAAGGAACGCTGCAAATGAGTTAAGTTGATGAGAACCTAGTGATTCAGCAGCGGACATGAGTACCTGTGAACAGAGTATAGTTGCGAGGAATTTGGAGAGGTCATATGCGTTCTCAGAAGGTTTTTCAATAAGAACAAGTTTGAGGAATTTGACCAGATGAGTCTTGAAGAATTTCACTAAGCGTTCTTTGTCTTAGGTTCCAGAGTTGTATAGATCGAAGATCCACACAATTGAGGAATCTTGAAGAAAAGTGATGCTTAGAGAAACGAATCAAGAACAGATGACATGTGAGGTGTTTAGTGTGTGAGGATTTGAAGAAAAACACCTTTGAAGATTTTGTAGTAAACATTTGAATCAAAGTGGGCAGTAAAAGTAACTTTTAATTACCCTGAACGAAGAACACGACGAACTGGGATGTGGAGAAGTGAAGCTCGTCTGTGCAGATCTTCCACGCCCTAACTTGGCGGAGGAAGACGGCTACGGCGGCGGCGGAGTGAAGATTTCCGCGGCCGGCGTGAGTACGGCGGCGACGAGGTCGAGGCAGTGAAGCTCTTCCTCACCGGCGACGATGATGTAGCGGCGGCGCTAGGGTTTGAGAAGCTCGAGCTGGAGAGAGGTCGAGCGGAGTAAAAGAAGTGAGGAAGGGGAGAGGGGGTATTTATAGCCACGGTGAAAAACGGTTCGCCCGAAGAAATTGGACGAACGTGCCCCTGACCCTTCTCATTCGCATGACATGTGTCACCCACGTACTGAGAAGTGGAGATCGTGTTAGATCGTGGGTGAATAGATAAGTATATCGTGGGAAGCGGAACGGTTTGAGCGGCAAAGCCGAAAATTTGGATAAGATAAGTTAAAAGTTCCGTTCGCAAATTCTTCAGCTGACAAGGACACAGTGAAGATTTTGAACGAGTTTCAAATAGAACGCACATGAAGAATTTGTGAATAGATTGGGTTGAGTATAGCATAGAGGGGGAAGGGTCCGATCACATTCACTTAGCAGAAAAACCAACTTGAAGAATTAGCCATAAGTGAATGCTGTAGAGGACATAAACTCATATATATATATATAGCCAATGAAGAGAAACGACGGAAACAGTGAAGATTTTGCAAAGTTGAAGAATATGAACAACTGAGGAATTTCAAAACTGAGGAAAAACTCAAATTGAAGATTTTCAACTTTTGTGGTGGCGTGACCCACCGTATAAGAATGATGATTTCAGACACCGCGTACAATTGTCGTAGGGTTCTGAGAATCAAATTCTTCATTAATTTCTTCACACTTAGAGTGTTATTCTTCATTGATTGAAGAAAAACGTTTCTTCATGTGTTGCACATCTAAGTCATCAATTTTGCATAAGTGTTAGGATGAGTGTCCTTTTCAAAGAACATTCGAAGATTCTAAGATATTTAGCTCACACCGCAACTTGCTAAATCTCTTCTCATCCAAGGGCTTTGTGAAGATATCGGCTAGCTGTTCTTCAGTCTTCACATGCTCAATAGAAATGTCGCCCTTCAACACATGATCGCGAAGAAAATGATGACGAATCTGAATGTGCTTTGTCTTCGAGTGCTGAACTGGGTTGTGAGCAATCTTGATGGCACTCTCATTGTCACAGAAGAGAGGCACATTCTTCACGTTGACGCCGTAGTCCTTGAGAGTTTGCTTCATCCACAGCAATTGAGCACAGCAAGAACCAGCAGCAATGTACTCAGCTTCAGCAGTAGACAGTGATACGCAGTTCTGTTTCTTCGAGGACCAACAGACCAAAGATCGTCCGAGGAAATGACATGTACCAGATGTTGACTTGCGATCCACACGATCACCAGCATAGTCAGAGTCAGAATATCCAACGAGATCAAAAGCCGAGCCCTTGGGGTACCATAATCCTAGTGTTGGTGTGTGAGCTAGATATCGAAGAATATGCTTCACAGCCTTATGGTGTGATTCCTTCGGTGTAGCTTGAAATCGGGCACACATGCAAACACTAAGCATAATATCTGGCCTAGATGCACATAAGTACAATAAAGAACCAATCATGGAGCGGTATACCTTTTGATCGAAGTCAATACCATTTTCATCAGTGCACAGATGGCCATTTGTGGGCATAGGAATTTTGACGCCTTTGCAATCTTGCATGCCGAATTTCCTCAGTACATCCTTGAGGTATTTCTCCTGAGATATGAATATGCCATTGCGCTGTTGACGAATTTGAAGACCTAAGAAGAATTTCAACTCTCCCATCATAGACATTTGATATTCTTCACTCATCATATAGGCAAATTCATCACTATAACGTTGGTCAGTACAGCCAAAGATGATATCATCAACATATATTTGGCATACAAACAATTCATCATCATATGATTTAGTGAAAAGAGTAGGGTCGAGTGAACCGGGTTTGAAGCCTTTCTTCATGAGGAATTCCTTCAAAGTATCATACCACGCCCGAGGGGCCTGCTTGAGGCCATAGAGGGCCTTATTTAGTCTGAAGACTTTGTCAGGATGCTTAGGATCTTCAAAACCTGGGGGTTGAGCAACATATACTTCTTCCTCAAGCTTACCATTGAGGAATGCACTTTTCACATCCATTTGATATAAAGTGATATCATGATGGTTAGCATAAGCAAGTAATATGCGAATAGCTTCAAGTCTAGCAACAGGTGCAAAAGTTTCATCGAAATCAATTCCTTCAACCTGTGTGTAGCCTTGAGCTACTAGCCGTGCCTTATTCCTCACCACAAGGCCATTTTCATCTTGCTTGTTGCGGTAGATCCACTTTGTGCCAATGATATTGTGTTTGCGAGGATCTGGACGATTGACCAGTTCCCAAACGTTGTTGAGCTCGAACTGATGTAATTCTTCTTGCATGGCCTGAATCCACTCAGGCTCCAGAAATGCTTCATCTACCTTAGTGGGCTCTGAGATAGAGACAAAAGCATAGTGCCCACAAAAGTTAGATAAATGTGAAGCTTTTGAGCGTGTGAGAGGACCTGGTGCTTCAATGTCATCGATGATCTTCTCAACTTGCACTTCTTTTGCAACGCGAGGATGAGTAGGTTGTCGTCGAGGAATTTGATCAGCATTTTCTTCAGCACCATTTTCTTCAGCAATTTCTTCAGGTGCATTAGCTCGACGTTCTTCACGTTCTGGAATGAATTCTTCAGCAGATTCTTCGGTAGGAATGACATCCTCAGTAGCCTTGAACTTGATAGTTTCCTCAGGTGCTGGTTCATCTATCACAGAGGGTAGGTGCTCTCTTTGCGAGCCATTAGTTTCATCGAACCGCACATCTACAGTTTCAACAACCTTGTGAAGAACGGTGTTGAAGACTCTGTAGGTGTGCGAGTCCTTTCCGTAACCAAGCATAAAACCTTCATGTGCTTTCGGTGCAAATTTAGCATTGTGATGAGGATCTCTAATCCAACATTTAGCACCGAAGACTTTGAAATAACTCACATTGGGTTTCTTGTCAGTGAGGAGTTCATAGGCAGTCTTCTTGAAGAATTTGTGAAGATATACCCTGTTGATGATGTGGCACGCAGTATAAATTGCCTCAATCCAGAAGTGACGAGGCGTCTTGTACTCATCAAGCATAGTGCGAGCCATCTCAACAAGAGTTCTGTTCTTGCGCTCCACGACGCCATTTTGCTGAGGAGTGTAAGGAGCAGATAACTCATGAGTAATACCAAGTTCATCAAGATAGTCATCAAGACCAGAATTCTTGAACTCAGTTCCATTGTCACTTCTGATGTGCTTGATCTTCACACCAAAGTTGGTTGAAGCCCTCGAGGAAAATCGTTTGAAGACTTCCTGCACTTCATGTTTGTAAGTAACAATGTGTACCCATGTGTAACGAGAGTAATCATCAACAATAACAAGCCCATAGAGAGATGCGTCATTTGTGACAGCTGAGTAATGGTTAGGACCAAAGAGGTCCATGTGAAGCAATTCGAATGGTCGAGTAGTGGTCATGATAGTCTTCGCTGGATGCTTAGCCTTGGTCATCTTTCCAGCTTCACAAGCTCCACATAGGTGATCCTTGAGGAATTTGACATTCTCAATGCCAATGACATGCTTCTTCTTCGCAAGCGTGTGCAAATTCCTCATGCCTGCATGACCAAGTCGTCGATGCCATAGCCATCCTTCTGAAGCTTTTGCAAGTAGGCACACGGCTGGTTGCGGTCCTGTAGAGAAATCAACAATATACAAGTCTCCTCTCCTAAAGCCTTCGAAGACTTTGGAATTGTCAGCTTCCATAACCACAACACAACGATACTTGCCAAAGACAACTACCATATCAAGATCACAAAGCATTGAGACAGACATGAGGTTGTATCCTAAGGACTCGACAAGCATGACTTTGTCCATGTGTCGATCCTTTGTGATCGCAACCTTACCTAGACCCAATACCTGACTTTTGCCTTTGTCAGCGAAGATGATATGCTTCAGATGCGATGGTGATAAGGGAGCATTAATCAATAGATTCTTGTCACCAGTCATGTGATTTGTACATCCACTATCGAGGACCCACTCAGTGGCTTTGGGTTGATCATCCTGCAGATGAATTAGTGCAGCTTACGAACTTCATATACTTCATCAGTGAAGAATATGACATCAATTCATCAGATCAATTTCATCAAGCAATAGAAAAGATAAAGCAGTATGAGGACGTGAGAAATGAAAGTTCATTTCTTCATGATTAGCCTGCGTCCTTTCAGGCAATTTGTCAGGTCCCAGCAAATTCTTCAGACGTTAAAGTACGTCTGGAGACCTGACCCTGCATAAGAGATTAGTTCTTTTTCTTCACCACCCACATCTGGGGGTGGCAAAGAGTTCATCACTCTGCAAGCTCCATACGAGAAAGGTGGCATAGAAGCCAATCCATTTTGTTTCACATAAGAGGAGTTAGGGTAAGCATATGAATAAGAAGAGAAATTCTTGGAGGACTTATGAACATAATGATTAGAAGAATAATGCTCATATTCATAGCCCTTGGCTCTTCCCTGCGAAACAGAGTTGTTAGCACGA
Organism: Triticum aestivum; assembly: GCF_018294505.1. Classification (NCBI taxonomy): domain Eukaryota; kingdom Viridiplantae; phylum Streptophyta; class Magnoliopsida; order Poales; family Poaceae; genus Triticum; species Triticum aestivum. The sequence goes on from NC_057802.1 coordinate 265,051,740, forward strand.
TGATGTTCATATGAGGACTTTGATCCTCTTGAGGAATTTGGTCCGTATGAGGACTTGGATCCATATGAAGAATTTGATTTGGGGTTCCTATTCCTCACAGGTGGTGTCATGAGGACATTTACCTAAAGACTTTCAAGGCACCTTTTGGGAACCCAAATTTTCTTCATAGGGGAACCGTTCCTGCAGTTAGTGCCAACATATCTAGCAAATACTTCACCATTCTGATTTTTGAACAGTTTATAGTTGGAGTCAAATGACTCATCAGAAGAATGAGAAGATTCACATGTAAAGCCAGATAAATTAGATGGATCAACTGGAGGTCCCTTTGCAGCAACCCATGAGGTTTTAGGGTACTGCTCAGGCTTCCAATATGTACCATCAGCATTGAGTTTCCTCTCAAAGGCAATACCCTCTTTCCTAGGGTTCCTGTTGAGGATCTGCTTTTTAAGCACATCACAAAGAGTCTGATGCCCTTTGAGGCTTTTGTACATGCCTGTCATGTACAATTCCTTCAGCCCTGCATCGTCAGTGATACTAGCAATGTCCTCAGATGAGGAATTAGTGATAGCAGAGACAGTTGAAGAATTTGTAGCATTAGAAGCATTTGAACATTCAGGTGAAGAATTAGCAGATTCACGTTCAATGCATTTCAAACATGGAGGAACAAATTCTTCCTGAGCAGCGCTGATTTGTTGAGCAAGTAATGAATCGCGCTCCTTCTGAAGATCTTCATAACTCACTCTTAGCTTCTCAAGATCTTGCTTTCTTTGAAGAAATTCATAAGAAAGCTTCTCATGATCAGATAAGAGAGTGTTATGATGACCTTGAAGGTTGTCATACCTAGTCTGAAGTCTCTGAAGATTTTCAGTCAAGGTTTTAGTGCGATCCATTTCTTCACCCAACATATCATCACTCTTGTCTAGCATGTTTTGAACCTTTTCAAGGGCCCTTTGTTGTTTCACAGCAATCTTAGCAAGTTTAGAATAGCTAGGCTTAAGGTTTTCATCAGATTCATTTTCACTTGATTCAGATGAGGCATATTTGAGTACCTTGGCACCCTTTGCCATGAAGCAATAGGTGGGAGCGTAGTCATCATTGCCTTCATCAGCCTTGTTGGTGAGGTCATTTTCTTCAGAGTTGAAGATAGACTTGTTGACGAATGCAGTAGCGAGGGCTAGGCTCGCCAGACTGGATTCGGAATCCTCAGATGCCTCCTCTTCCTCATTTTCTTCAGATTCAGCCTCAGAGTCCATTTCCTTGCCAATGAATGCCCGAGCCTTCTTGGAGCTACTCTTCTTGTGAGATGAAGACTTTGAGGATTTTAATGATGAAGATTTTGAGGATTTCTTTTTTTTTCTTCATATCATCAGAACTGTAATCCTTGTATTTATTCTTCTTTGATTCCTTTTCCCACTGAGGACAATCTTGAATGTAGTGTCCTGGTTTCTTGCATTTGTGACAGAGCCTCTTCTTGTAGTCACTGGATGAGGAATCATTGCTCCTTGAGGGTCTTCCAAAGCGACCACGTCTTGAGAGCTTCTGGAATTTCTTCACAAGCAGTGCTAGATCATGGCTCAGTTCTTCAGGATCACCAAGACTGCTTTCAGAGTCTTCATCTTCAGACTCAGAAATTGCCTTGGCCTTCAGTGCACGTGATCTGCCATAGCTCGAACCATAGAGATCTCTCTTTTCAGCAAGCCAGAACTCATGAGTGTTTAGCCTTTCGAGGATATCAGCGGGATCAAGTGACTTGTAATCAGCACACTCTTGTATCATCAAGGCCAGAGTATCAAATGAGGAATCAAGCGATCTCAGCAGTTTCTTCACCACCTCGTGGTCGGTGATGTCAGTGGCACCAAGTGCTTGAAGCTCATTTGAGATGTCAGTGAGGCGATCGAAGGTTTGTTGAACATTCTCATTGTCGAGTCTTTTGAAGCGGTTGAAGAGATTGCGAAGAACATCAACTCGAGAGTCACGCTGTGTTGAGACTCCTTCATTTACTTTGGACAGCCTATCCCAGATAAGCTTAGCAGTTTCCAAAGCACTCACTCTTCCATACTGTCCTTTGCTCAGATGGCCACATATGATATTCTTCGCTTGAGAATCGAGTTGCTTGAATCTCTTCACATCGGCAGCGTTCAGTGAGGGTGAGACAGAGGGAACACCTTTTTCCACAACATACCAGAGATCGTTATCAATTGCCTCAAGATGCATTCGCATCTTATTCTTCCAGTAGGGGTAGTCCGTCCCATCGAAGGTAGGACACCCAGCAGAGACCTTGATCATACCTGCGGTCGACATAACTAAAACTCCAGGTGGTTAAACCAAAATCACACAGAACAAGGGAGTACCTTGCTCTGATACCAATTGAAAGTGCGTTATATCGACTAGAGGGGGGTGAATAGGCGATTTTATAAATTCTTCACTGAGGAATTTGTGGGTGAGGAAATTCCTTAGCGAAGAACTACTTGCAGCGGAATAAGTACTCAAAAGTATGCATAGCAGAAGCACAAGCATAGTCATCATGATGAAATGAAAACAAGCACAGAGTACAGAAAGCGTAAACACAGGATAACACAGGATGAAGACAAACAGACTGAGGAAATTGAACTGAGGAAATTGGGAAAGTCTTCAGTCAAAGTCTTCAAACACAGATATGAACAATTGCACAACACAGGAATGAGGAAATGAAAGAGTTGAGGAAATGGAACCAGTTGGCTTGGTGAAGACAATGATTTGGTAGACCAGTTCCAACTGCTGTCTCAGTTGTACGTCTGGTTGGAGCGGCTAGGTATTTAAACCTGAGGACACCCAGTCCCGGACACACAGTCCTCACCGTATTCTCCTTGAACTAAGGTCACACAGACCTCGTCCAATCACTCATGGTAAGTCTTCAGGTGACTTCCAAACCTTCACAAACTCGGTCACTCGGCGATCCACAATTTCCTCTTGGATGCTCTAGACCATGACGCCTAACCGTCTGGAAGAAGCACAGTCTTCAAAGGTAACAAGCGTCGGATCCACGCAGGATCAATCTCTTCAGTGATGCTCAATCACTTTGGGTTTGTAGGTGTTTGGGTTGGGGTTTTCCTCACTTGATGATTTTCGCTCAAAGTCCTCGGAGGATGGGACGCTCTCAAATGACAAGTGTCAGTTTCTCTCGGAGCAGCCAACCAGCTAGTGGTTGTAGGGGGCGGCTATTTATAGCCTAGGGAGCATCCCGACATGATAAGACATAAATGCCCTTCAATGATATGACCATTAGGTGGGTAGATATTTTGGGACAGCTGGCGCATAGCACAGCAACGGTCGGAAATTTGAGTATCAAATTCCTCAGGGCTATCATGTTCCTCACTGTGTAGGCAATCCGCACTGGCGAATTCCTAACTCCTCAGTCAGAACAAATTCCTCAGAGACCAAAAGAACTTCGTCTCTGTCACTGAAGAATATGACTGAACTGTATGAGATTTCCAATGGCTTCACTCGAAGGGATTGGTAGGTGTAGGATTTTGAGTTGAGCATCACATGGAAATTTTTCCTTAGTATTTCCTCGACCCCTTTAACAGTACGGTGTTTCCTATGACTCAAGAAAGAGAAAATGAAACTACGAAAACAAAAGTCTTCACGCTTCATGTTCCTTAAATGAATACCAAGTCTTCAAGGTCACACCAATTTCTTCACTTTCAAAGTCTTCAGAAAGTCTTCAGAAATCCAAAGTCTTCAGTCGAAGAACTTCATTTTTAGGGGCTGACTTTCTCTGTAATTTATCAAACTCCTCATAGACTTATAGATCTGTGTACACTCACAAACGCATTAGTCCCTTAACCTATAAGTCTTCAATACACCAAAATCACTAAGGGGCACTAGATGCACTTACAGTCGGCTTCGGAGGTATGCTCGCCCGCGACTTCTCCATGTTGTCTATGTGTTGTTGAGTTGCACAAGTTGCTCTGCTTCCGTGTTCAAGTTGCCCTAGTAGGTGCCCTGCTGGTGCACCTACTTGTCCATATATTCTAGCTGGCTATGCATTTATTTTGTCCTAGTCCTTCTTTTGTTTGTCCCAGTTTTACAAGTTATCATACTCAGCTGGCTTTCTTTAGTTAACTATTTTTCTGCCTTGTTATTACTTGTCTTAGTGAAACTAGTTGGCTTATATGTTGTCCAGTTGCACAAGGTTGACTGCCCAGTTGGCTGCATCACTGTAGTAGTTGGTTGTCCACATGTTCTACAGTTTTTGCACTAGGTGTCCTACTTATGCAACCTTTTATGTTTTTTCTAGTTTGTTTGCGCATCTTCTAACTATGTTTTCTTTTCTTGTATTTCCCCCGCAGGCTAAAAATGGTTATAATAGGAGGAGATGCGGATGGGAATGAAGAAGATGTATTTTTTCATTTTTTTCTGTGTCTTTGAGTTGTTTTCAACTTATCCATGTAGCTTATATACTGTAGTAGTTGGTCAGTCCCTTCGCCGGAACTCGAAGTGTGTTGCTAATCGCCAGCCACGCTCTGCGCGTAGTGTTCAGCGCGGAGAGGAAGTTGAGGTAAGTGTCATACTGATGACACAAGCACCTTATTTTGGTTTTGTTTGGGTCATATAATTTTTTTTGTTTTTTCCCATGCCCATGTTTTTTATTTTCTTAGGATGTTGATCCGTTTCGGGTTGTAAAGCGGACTAGATGTGCAGCAGTTGCAAGGGGAGCTGAATCGTCTATTAGGGTAAATAAATCCTTGAATATTAGTGTTTCTCGCTTTTTAGACGCTGATGAAATTATGCAGCCGTTGGCACCACTATTTGTTGTAGTTGCTCAATAACCATCTTGTAGTTGACATCACTGGTCATCTTGATCTAAATAGAGTTTCCCCAGAAATTGACATGAGTTGGCATGCTCTGTTTTTCATTGGTGTAGAATATTTTTTTGTATTAGTCGGTATGCTCCTTGTTTTTTACATGTGATCTTTTCTATACCACCATTTGTGCATGCAGGAGTTGCTGGAGGAGTTGCCTCATCTTTCGCAGCAGATGCTGAGGTATGTGGGTATTTTTTTGTGTTTATGAGCTATTGAACGGTTTCTTGCAAACTTTTTTAGTTGCTGATATGTTCTTGCAATATCATGTATATCGTTGCACATCCCCTAGAACTTTTTGTAGTTGTCAAGTCAAGTATATTTCTTAGTTTTTTTGCAGGTTGTACACTGGTAGTCTGCAGTTGTCATCGTGAGCTTTCATAGTTGCACAAGAACATCATATTAGTTGGCACCATCCATTTTATGTTTATATAGTTTTATCAAAGTAGTTGGCCCTCATTTTTTTGCTATACTGACCCAAATGATCATTCCTAGTTTCATTTTTAGTCTAGTTTTTTGTCTTGTGTTTAATCTTTTTATTTTCTCATCAACAGGGCAGCGGTGAAGGAGTTGAGGTGGGTGCAGGGGAAGATGTGGAGTGACCATCACAAGCGGGCATGATAAGGGCATCACCAGGGTGGTTTGCAAAGTTCAACAGCTCGCTATCCCCACTGCAGAAGTCTGAATTAGTTTCAAGGTTGTTTGGGGGCCTCTTGAACTTATCAGAGACACTTCCAGCGGACCTCACTAAATTCCTGGTGCAGTCCTACCAGCTAGAGAGCTCTGAAATGGTGTTCCTAGGCAGGGGAAGGATCTATGTCGATTCTGACAATGTTCACAGGGTATTTGATCTCCCAAACAGGGATCAAAAAGTCAGATATGTTATTGACAAGGATGCAACTAGGATATTCAAAGAGGCTTTCAATATAACTGGAAATTCTCATCCCCAGTTTAGTACATGGTGCAAGATGATTAATGATATGGTGGGAAAAACGGATGACACATTCTATATGGCTTGGTTTGCGGTTGCATTCAGCACTTTTCTAGCACCAACCACGACCCTGAAGTTGAGCCCAAAGTGCTATAGACTTGTGCTAGATCATGAAATGCTCAAGAACACAAACATCTGCCTCTTTGTAGCAGAACACATAAATGAAGCTTTCCGGAACATGGACTAGGAGAAGCAAACCATTTGCTGCTGCTTGTATCACTTGATGGTGAGTGAAAACAAGCACTTCCATGTGTTTTTCTTCTTTCTGCAGTTATAGTTTCTGAAATACTCCTTATAATAACTGAAGTTGGGTTTCCTTTTTTGGTTCTGCGGCAGATCCTATACCTTGATGCGCTCGTTCATGATATCGCAGTAAGCAACTGCGCCATACGAGTGAATGCATGGGATAGTAGCCTAATTGCCAAGGTGATCAAGTAGGACTCAATCTCTCCTGGTGTGTTCGGCAAATTACAAGTGAGTTCTCTTTGTTTTTTCCAACAGTGGCTCTTTTTATGTTCTATTCATGTCTGCTCAGTTTTTAATTCCTTGGTAGCTGCACATATGCTTTTCAGATCAGCTTTCAACACTTTTTGGTAGTTGCACAAAAATTGTGTTCAGTTGGCACAACAATGCGTGTAGTTGCACAGCTTGTAGCTTTTGTTTGGCATCTACACACATGTTCATTTTTAATTGGCACATCATTTGTTTCAAGTTGCACAGTTTTACTTATCTTGTTGCACAGATGTGTGACATCAGTTGGCAGAAACGTTATTTTGTGTCATGTGGGTTGCACAATTTATTTGGTTTGTGCAGTTGCATATATGTAGAATCAGGTCTGCCCATCATTTTTGTTGTAGTTGCACAGGTTATAATAATTGTTTTTGGTCAACACAAAATCTGTTTGATAACCTTGTTCTTTTTCTTTTCTCTTTTTCACATCATCTTAAAGAGGAGTATACGGGCACGGAGTAGACACCACTGTTTGGTGGTCTTTTGCAAGCTGAAGCATTTGTGGCATCCAAGTTACCAGTAACCTACAATCTGCAGGTAAGTCTTTGCACAAAGGAGTTTGGATCAGTTACCAACATTTTCTTTTTTTAAATGTTTTCTAATTGAATTAGTACTGAATCTTTTTTGTGCTGATGCAGAAAAAGGCAAAGATTGCCAAAGTGGTTAATGACCTATGCAAGGTAGTAACTGAATAGGTTGGCACCTTCATTGAAGCAGTCGCCAAGATCAATGACGAGTAGCCGGATATTGATCCCTACGTACAAAATCCATCAACGGGAACCGGCATGTCACGCCGTGCTCCAAAAAGAAAGAGACGGGTTTCACCTATACAAGAAGAAGAAGAGTTTGTTGAGGAGGAGTCAAAAGAAGATGACGACATGGAAGCAGCGCAAGATGTTGAAGATGACGAGGACAAAAATTAGGATGAATCAGAGGAGGAGGACAAAGAGGAGGATGACAAAGAAGAAGATGAGGAGGAGTAGGAAGAAGAGGAGGAAGAAGACGAGGATGACAAAGAAGAAGAGGACAAAGGAGAGGAGGAGGACAAAGAAGAAGATAATGAGGTAGAGGAGGAGGAAGAAGAAGATGAGGCCAAAGAGGGGGTGGAGAAAAAGGTGCAATAGTTGATGGCAGTGAGGTGGAAGGAGATGACAAGGAATAAGACGAGGATGTTGATAGTGATGATCAAGGGGGGTCCAATGGAGACAGTGAGCGCAGCGATGACGATGATGAAAAGGGCCCTGGTTCTGGGGGTACAGGCGGCAAAACAACTAGGGGGACTAGCAGCACTGTCACCCCTAGCAGCAGCAACAACTCAATGAGCAGCAAGAAGACACTACATATGTAGATGGATAAAAGTTGCTGGAAAGATGAGCATTTTCCGAAGTCAAAGAAAAATGACGAAGCGGAGTCTCAGGGGAGCATTGATATGTTCAAGTTGTGCAACTTGAAGCTAGCTTTGCCAACCACTTTCCCTGTGCCAGACTAAAATCACCAAGAGATGTGTCATAACATCAATTTTGCCATTGATCAGAAGCTGTTCTTATTGAGTGAGGCTGAAAAGAATCAAGTTGACATGGAGGAAGCAGGAAAGGGTCTTGACTGGATTCATTTGAAGGCAAAAATACAATGAATATTTGAAGCAGCTTCTAGATATAAGCTCCAACAAGAGCAAGGCAGCATCCGTGGACAACCCTCATGTGGTCCATAAGCGCAAAGCAGTTTCAATGAAGAAGAATCTGAAGTTGCCTCAAACCAAGCAACAGATGCTGAGGGCAGATGCTGAAATAAATGTGGAGAAGGAAGCTGTGGTGCCAACTGTAGTGAGGAGAGAGCCAACCACCACTCAACAGGAGACATCAATGCATGTTGAGCCTACAACCATCACCGGAGTTCAACAGATCAAGGGGAAGACTCCTTTGTCAACAGTCCGACCAAAACCAGCTAAGCAGCAAAATATTGTTAAATTTGCCAAGGGCACAAAGGGGGAATAGGGCACAAAAGGTGTGGTGTTCAGACACGAGACATAACAACATGTGACAACCATCGATGCAGGAGTGCCAAGTTCAGCTAGATTGCCGCCAACTGAGGCTGGAAAGATGCCAACTGCAGATACTACTATACCAACTGAAGTGTCAATTTGCAGCGGGGTCACAGTCAAAACTACCACTGTTGCTCGGGAAGACACCACTGCAACTGCAAGCCCCAAGGTGCCAACCCATAGAGATACTTCAATGCCAAACACGGAAGGAGGTCATCAATCTGCCAAACTGCCATCTCCAAGAGCTAACACACAACATCCAACCAAGCCTGCATCACCAAGAGCTGACTTTCAGCACACATTAACACAAGAGGAGGTGTTCAACATTGTAAGCAGGTGCAAGCCTCCTAGGCCGCCAACTACAACATTATTGCGAACCAAGTCAGCAAACGATGCACCAGTGAATGTGCCGCAAGGAGATGCCCTGGGCCTTCAACCCATACACAGATCAAACTCGTACAGCTACCATGGTGACGGGTGCTGCAATGCACCAACTATTGACCTGGGTATAGATGATGTTGCTGAGCCTACTGCAGCACTTGCTCCAGCAGCAAAAATAGGGGAAGCTAATGTGGTTGTCTTAGATGAGGATGAGTTGGACCCAACAACTGTGAATGAAGGATGTCTTGCTGCTGATGCTGGCAAGGGATTAGCTCACCAGCCAGATGTTGGATCACCAGACAGCTACCACACCCCGATATGCATAGAACCAGCAGTTGGCATGAGCGGTTCTTCAGGACCACCCGTTGCATGAAGACAGAGGAGGGTAATAAGGCATGGAGCATCTCAAAGGTCCCCATTCATTGATTACAACAGAAAGAAGACATTCAACTCCAATGAGGCAGTCAACAAGCTTTACGCTACCCTCTTGTATTGGGTCAGGCATCACCTACGAGCAGATGATCCTGACACCAGGTAAACCAACTCCCCACAACCTATACACATATCTTTCAGTTGCATAGTAGCACCCACTTAGTTGCACAACAAGAAGAGCATGATGCACAGAACAGTGCTTTTAGTTGCACACTCTTGTTTTTTTATACACAATTTTTTGTTGCTGTGACCCGTCAAGCTAACTTGTCTTTTATTTTATTTTTAAATTCAGCCCTGATATAATCAGGTAGGGTGGTTTCTACATTTCTATAAAGGAGTTAGTTGATTCCATGAAGCCTGTTCAATGGCTGTCAAGAATATTGAGATTGGAATCATACACATCATGGATAACTTATCAGAAGGGTCAAAGAAGGTCGTTATGCCACTGAGGCTTTCTGTAAGATTTTCAAAACATTTTTACCCTCTTCTTTTTTGTAGCACTTTTGTTGACCAATTCAAGGAGTCCTTTTATCTAATAAGGAGTTTTCCACATGTTTATAATTTCTGTAGATCAATTTACAGCAAGGGATCCACAATGTGACTGAGATAAACAAGCATTTCGAATACAAGAACTGTCTCGACAAGCAAGACTTGGTCAGTGCTGTGCCCACATGATACATCTCTTAGTTGGCACTCATAGCATGTTCAGTTGCACATGACACATCTATTAGTTGGCAAATACTTTCTGGCAACCTGTTTAACTTCACTATTTTTTACTGTTTCTTACCTACAGCGTGTCTCTGTATCGGAATCGTTCACGTGCAGGTCATGCTGCCAGTACTTGAGTGCGCTGATATAAACAGCCGTGAAGGAGGCAGGCACTATTGGGTCTTCAACGTCAATTTGAGGGATGGACGTTTCGAAGTTCTTGATTCAAGCAGGAAGCTAGACAACATTGAGTTGATGAACACCACCTCTACCATCACGGGGGAAGTACGCCTGCTATGGAGGAAGCATTACCCAAAGTACAGCATCGAGCACTTCCAGATTATTGACATGGATGTACCAAAGCAACGCGGCAAGTAAGACAAGAAGCATGACATTCTTCTCAATTTTTTCATCAATCTATAGTTTTAAAATTTTCTAGATGTACAGTTTTTTCTTTTGTTTAAATGATTATTTGTTTTATAGATGTACAATCTATAGTTTTTTAAGACACACAACTAGTTTGCAATCTCTTCATTTTTATGTTTTTCTCATGGATTATCTAGCCAGTTGCACAGTGGAACACCAGTAGTTGCACAGTGGCACATAATTAGTTGCACAGTGCCACAGAGTGCATCATCTTATTATTTTTAATTCCTGTGATAATTTTTCCTCCCCCCCCCCACAGCAATGAGTGTGGGTTGTTCGCACTGCTTAACGCCACTGAGTGGAATGGTAGCCAACTGCCCAACTATGGTCCCAAGGAAGTACTCAACATCGGGAAGAAGTTGACATATGATTGGGTCACCAGTACGCACAACTCCGCCCCATGGAGGAAGTTGCTGAGATACGACGAGGACTAGGTCAGTACTCTTTTTATGCTCTGCCCTTTTTTCAATGCCTTGCTGGTTTGCACAATTTTTCGACAGATCTGTAGTTGCACACTAGTAGTCATTCTGTTGCAACTCAATGTCATCACTTTTGTTGACACATTAGGAGCACTGGGCATACAACTGTTCAACAACTAAATATTAAACCACTTGCCAACAAAGGCACAAATAGCAACCATTACACAGTGCATGAACTAATTCAAGGAAAACAACTTAGAGAAGAGAAAGCATAGATGCTGAATGTGTCCATTTGGAGCCAACATTGCTCAAGAACCATCATTCTTTTCCTTTTTCCCTTTTCCATACAAGAGAATCACAGCAGCCTCAGTGGACATACACCGGTAGTGTGCTCTGTAGATTGGTAGCGGCTGCATTTGTTTTTCTTCTTTGGGTGTAGCTCGAGCGCCGATTTGTACCGTCGACTCTTCGCCCTACCCTTTGTAGTAGACCTTGGAGGATCCTTGGGCACAAAATCATCAGAGGCTTGTGCAGGGGATGCAGCCACCAACGGGGCAGTAGGGCCAGTGTGCGTGGGCGCTGGACCTGCACGAGGCTATGTTCAATCACCTGTGGAATAATGATATAAAAAGTTTAGTTTTTTTGCGCAACTAGGACTGATGTTCTCGGCAACCACACAACTCATGATGTGCAACTAACTGGTTGCTGTGTGTAAGTTAAGTTGAAAAGAAAACATGTAGGAGCACGGCCCCTCATGGCACTTGGATGGTAATCACCAATAGCCAGAACAGAAAAAACAAGTTAGTGGTTCATGTTCATGCTCTAAGTAACATAGCGCGCTCAACAGGGTTTTGGGGTGGTGCACGTAGGCCGAATGAGTTTGCGCGCGTGCGCAACTGGGTAGCCTGTTTTGCGCAACTGGGCACCATGATGTGTGCAACTGAAGTTACACACCTAGTTAGATGGGGAGTTGGGGCAGGTAATTACCTGGATGATGAGGCCCCTGAGTACTGCCTGTAGGGCCATTGGGAGGAGCACTCGGGGCATTGCTTATTGGGCCAGGCGGGGGAGGAGGTGGCGGAGCATGCCGCGTAAGGCCAAGAGAGGTCCTCCAGGGTTGCCATCATCTGATGGCCCCATAGCAGCAGCCAGTTTTTTCTCTTGGACTTGTTCAGGTGGCTGATCTCGGTAGGTGCTCCACGCATATGCTTGTATACAATGGCCGGTGCTGCATCAGAGCCACTCACAAACTTGGCTAGTTTCCAAAAATCGTATGTCATGTTTCTCTCCCTTATCTGCTTCTTTGATTGAGGAGGCATTTCATCCGGTTGCTCATACCCAGTCCCTGGCGCACTAGGGACATCAGTAGGTGTCCACCGTTGGAGCATGTACCTTTCCGGTAAGACATCAACTCCAAGATGGGTGAACACCTTGAGGATGTGGCAACAGAGCATGTCGTCCTTGTTCATTTTGCAACACTCACACAAATAGGGAACCTCCCCCAGCTTTGCCTACACCAAGTAGTTTCGAGAACCATATTTGGCAACAAATTACTGGTTCGGTCTGAGCTCAAAAATATCAGCACCAACTTGAAACTCATTATAACATCCAATCAGCTCAAACTCTTCTCGGGACTTATGGTAAAGGTCCCTAGTGTAGGTTTCGTAAGCTTGCCTCCCCATTGGGAAGTTGGACCATAGCTCAATCTCATGGTGTTCTGTCCTGTAATCATTGCAGCCTTCCTTGGCAAGGATGTGGTTTTGAATTTTTTCATATTGCTTGACGAAGTTTAGCATTGAGTTGTGTGGGTTCACATATCTTTTTAGGATGGCGTTGAACCCCTCACTACGCTGTGTAGACTACAGGAAGGGGAAGAACCTATGTTTGAAGTAGCAGGGCACCCAAGTTGACCTGTATTCGTACAACTTCTCAAAGTGTGTGTGTGTGTGTGTGTGTGTGTGTGTCATAGTCTCATACTTCATCATTAACCCAGCCCAACACTGCTCAAACTCTTCTGGAGTGAAGCTGAAGTCAACACAATAGTTGAAATCATCAGACAACCCTGGATTCTGGCACAGCAGCCAACCAACTTTTTCCTGAGCCTTTTTCATGATGTGACATCGACAACGGCAATGCACGGTGGTGGGAAAGATGCTCTCTATTGGCTGCTTCATCGCACCATCCTGATCGGTTATGAAGTTATCAGGAGGTTTGCCACCCATAGCCTCTAGGAATGCTCGGAAGATCCAATCAAAGCTCGATGTCAACTCCTGCCTCACAAATGCGCAACCCAGCATGAAAGATTGGCCATGTCAGTTTATTCCGATAAAGGGGGCGAACGGCATATTGTACATGTTGGTCATGTAGGTGGTGTCAAACGATATGCAATCATGGTACGCCTCCGCATAAGCTTTTCGAGCTAAGCCATCCACCCAAAATATGTTGACAACTCTGTCCTCTTCATCATATTTTACCTTATATATAGAAGAAGTCTGGATCGGTTTTCTGTATATCCTTGAAGTGCGCAATTATCTCAATCATGTCACCCTCCTTTGTGTCATCTCTAGGGAAACTTGTACGCGGATTTGTTATTGCCTTTGGTCCAAACGGCACCATCAACTTAGATCCATAGAACTCTGCCTTTATATGCATCATACGTCCTGCATAATACAAAAAGAAACAATGTATCTTATTTTAGTCGCACGAATCCACACATCCATCTGCACAGTAATATGACATGTGTTGGCACAGAGGATAATTGCAGCAAATGGACACCTAGCTGCACCTTTTAAAAAAACTTGCACTTTGCACACATGACATCGGGTAGTTTCACAGTGAAGGTAATCTAGTTGCACAACAAACACCAAAGTGATATAGAAACAACATGGGAAGTTGGACACTACTTGCACACTTAAGACATTTTAGTTGCACACCAGCACCATAACAGTTGCACACTGGACTGCCTAGAGGGAAACTTAATTCTGTAAGGGATATAGAAACACACCTTAGTCAAGTTGCAGTTATACAAGATGTGCAAAAACTCCTTTTCACCAGGAGAGATGCCTTGGTGGGATCTCAAGTATTTGGACAACGAAGGTTTGTTCACCAGTGGATGATTGTGTCATGAACAAAGTGTGTCACCTCCCATCGCCCATCTAGTAGCTTCACCAACATGTTTGCCTTGCATTGAGTCTACTTTATTGTCTCGTGTTTCCGTTTCTTCTTTTTCTTACTAGGACCAGCCTCCTCTTCAGCAAAGATTGGAGGTTAATCTTCCATTTCCTCATCACTGTCAACAGGTTTTGGATCTGGTATAGGGTCTAGGACAGGTTCATCTTCCATTTCCTCATCACTGTCCTCCATCATCATCTTTTGGCTTCTTGTACTTGTTGCAACAAAACTACTATTTTACCAATACATTGGTGCGAGCTGTCCGCCTTGAGGTGTTTTTGAATTTGAAATATTTCCAAATGGAATTCAAATCTTTTCAAAGCCCTTTTCATTTATTTAAATGGAAGAAGTCATATCATCTTCACTCTAGGGTTTTTTGATAAAATGAATTTGAATTCATGGAGATCAAAATGCAAAGGTGAAAGTTTTGGGAAAGTCCTTTTATTCCCTCTCATTCAACTTTCAAAAAATTTCAAATTCCACTCAATTTCACACAAGCAATCACACAACAATCAAACAAACAATCATAAATATTTATCTTAATATAACATTCCAAAATTTAGAATTTTGGGATGTTACAAACCTACCACACTTAAAATGAATCTTTTCCTCGAGATTCGAAGTGGCTAGCAAGAAAGGTTAGGGTTTGGGGGGTCTTCTAGCAAATCCATTGATCGGTATGGTCTAGTGTGCTACCACACTTAGAAGCATGGATATGGTTCCGACAAAACTCATGTACTCCACTTTTTGGGTTGACGGTGTCGGTCTTCTTATTTCTTTGGGATAACTCCTACTCTGGGGTTCTCCCGGTAGAGGCATACCTTTTCCACAATTTCTTTTGTCCTTGCATCATGGTAATTAAGGTTCTTCTGAGACAATGTATTCTCAGTTGACGGGTCTGTCGCCAATTCTAACCAACTATCGAAATCTCATGGTGGTCAACAATTAATGGTTTCTCCTGCAGGAAAGGGTCTGGGTTGAATCTCACCGTATATCCTACGGTTGGCAATGGTTGCCTGTAGAGGGTTCCATCGTCCTGCCATTCTATGGTTTTTGGCTTATCGTGTTGATACTCTTCTAAGGTTTTCAAGGCTCTATGATTTTCCATCAACATATGATAGTTCATGATAAAAGTCTCCGGTATGGGGGCCAATCCATCCCGTACTTGAACCATTACTACATACGCAGACAGTGAATCATGTATTCTAACACTTGGGCATCCTCACAAGCATTGCAGAATTTCTCTTGTCGACGAACTGATTTCGGATAAATCCATTGATTTCTGCAAGCTGAATGAAACATCTATTTTTACTTCACAACTCTCAGGTTTTCGTATCCTCTTACGAAACGTCTACTGATCAGATCATATCTTCTTCCAATATTTCTTCTTCCAGGGGGTACTTGATCCTTATTAATTTCTGGGCCTGTGGGTTATGGCACACTTCAACACTAGTACAACTTTAACTCATCCTTTTGAGTTATATTGTTCCATACTACACCTCCTTTAAATCCAATAGTACTCCATTTCCTTCATAGTCTTGGGGTAACCAACAAAAACTTAGAACTACACTCTATGGAGTACCCTTTTTTTCAAATGTTCTCACGGGGTACGACCACCCTAATAATGAAATTCACAAATTCATCCATAAACCATATTTCTCATATCCTCGAAACTGGTCCAAAATCTTTGTTCAGAGAGTAAAAACTCATATAATATGACATATGAAACATGAATTCATTACAAACTCTGAGGCTTCCATTACATAATTCAGCTCATCAAACTTATGAAAATAAAATTGCTTTGTACTACTCTGATTATCCATATCAAAATCTCAACTACTCATCTGATCTGAACATTCCCTAGAAAAATGTCCTACTTCCTTGCAGCGAAAACAAATGACTTCTGACATGTCTCAGGGCTTCTTGGAGATGGTGTCTGCTCTTTGGATTCTTGGCTTCTTCTCTGGCTTCTTCTCCGGACGCATACTGGCATAGTGACCTAAGGTATTGCACTTGAAACATGTGATATAACTCAGGTCTTTTTCTGCAGACATTGGGTTGTTCCGGGGATGCCTTCGTTTTCTCTTCCTGGGTTTCTTTGTAATGATCTGAGCTTCTATTTCTGGAGGGTCAAACTTCACTTCTGCTATCAAGAAATCTCCCAGATACTCTTCTCTTTCCTTCATGCAATACTGTGGGAAAATGTCTTTCTTCTCCACATGAATAGCAGGCATGAGCATAAAATCTGTTTAGGCCTTCTTCATTAGGGTCTTCAGTAACTTCCTTCATCACGGGTTCTTCTAAACTTTCCCTGAGGGTTTATTTCCGCTTCTTGATAATTTCTTGTACTTTAGGGAAAAGTGACACTGAGCAGGGTAGTGCGCAGTTCCTTCACACAGGAAACAAGTCACCGGTCTAGTTGGGCATTCTTCCTTTGGGTGATTTTCCACACAATAAGGGCATCCATCCTTGTGTTCCTCATGGGTGTGTCCCATTTCTTCGCAAATCTTGAAGGCACAAGGTTTCTTCTTCGGGTTATCATAGTGCTTCCGGATAAGATGAGATCTCAACAGTCTTCTTGAATTCCTCCCATGTTTTTGCTCTGTTACATCCTTGTATGGCTTGATGCATTTTCCACCTGGTTGTAGCACTTTCGGTAAAGTACAGAAGTGCGTATTGAACCTCATACTTCTTTGCAATCAAATTTTTCCTGAAGTGATCCTCCCTGTTTTGAATCCATAGCTCTGCCTCCAACTGAGTCATTGGTCCAGAGAATACCAGTCCAACTTCATTCCTCATCTATTGGGTCCAAGGGTTTTGGGATGAGATATGCGAGAAGGAAGATATACACACAATACAAACAATAGTTTTGAAGAAATGGGTTTTATTTTGTGGCTGTCGGAAAATGTCAAACAAATGACAACTCACAAATAGTCGCAGCTAACGTAAGTATATAATAGGGGTTTGGTCTTCTAAAGGTCAAATGAATCTTCAGATTCTTCAAGTCTTCGGAGTCTTCAACTGTTGTAGCTTCAACTCTTCTAGTGCATGGTGAAATCCTTTTTACTTAGAAGAGGTCATCAGTTGGCCGATATCTTGTCCTTCTTGGAGCGGCTTCAGTTGACCCTTTGTGTGGTCAAAAGGGAGAAGGGGTATACTCCAGCTATTGAGGTAAGAGGGAGTGTTTGATAAAATCAGAAAAGACGAGAAGTAAAATATATTTTTGAAAATAAAGTTTTAGAGAGATCCTTTCCTAAGGCTTTCTAGTTTCTAGGGTCACGTCCTACAGTCAACATGTGCTCTGATACCATATATGTAGCGACCCGGCCTCAAACGGTCAAGCCTCTGTGTATCTGTGCCATCCCTGGATCGGTATGCTGGCACACACAGTACATCAATGTACATATCAAAGTTCAATCACATGTATAAATAACGTAAAACTGATATATACCTCATAACTCTCAGCGGAAACTAACAATCGGGTGTGGAGTCCCATCAACGCCATCGGATGGTTGAGTGTAGACCGTAACCCCAACAACGAAACTCACTCGTCATAGAAATAATCTTGCAACATAATACATTGCAGCTGTGTAGGTCAGTACATTGAATGTACCGGCAAGATCACTAACAAGAGAAACAGATGGTAAAAACTATACTATATGCAATATGGCCGTATGGCTCTGTGTCTGAGTTGTTTTTGCATAAAAGCTGATTTTATTTTCCCTACAACAAAGGAAATAACCGGAGTCTGTACTACGGAGTTTTCTATCATGACATGGTTCCGCCAACCGATGTCTCATATCCCCAAAATCATCATAAGTTGCCCACAATTATGTTATTAGTCCGGTGTTGAGAGTTCCGAGATAGATCCAAGTCCAGATGCTCAAATTGTCCGTAACCGGGGACACGGCTAATCGATTAGGTTTTAACCCTCTGCAGATGTTTGTACACTTCACCCACAAGAATCGATCCCTCTTTTCACGTTCTCGCACTTCAGGGTGTTTGAGAACAAGATGACCGAAACATGGTCCTCCGAAGAGTTCATCTGACCACTGTCCGGTGCTCATCCAATCCTGCCATAGTTCTACACCTGCTAGCACCGTCCCAGCCAGAGTCACAACTAAGGTCAACCAAGCCAGAGCCCATAATGACTTGCGGTTGCACAGGTAATCTTCCGGGGATGAAGTATTCTTCCGTCTTTGAGTCTGGTGAAGCTTTCCACAAGATGTCATGGCACTTCTCCATGTATCTCGGCCATCCACTTGTTGCTCCAGGGTGCCCATCAAATCCATCCTTCACCCAGTAGTGTGTATTGAATTCTTGTCTCGAGTCTCGAAATCTTGAGGTCTTGAAGTCCTGAAGATGCCGATGCGATCATGAAGTTGTCGCCATTGACATAGGGGGTCCTTCATACTCACACCACTCCCGAGCACTCATACCAACCTCGTCTACTATAGCGTAGCATTTAAACTACATAACGTCCCGACTTGATAACAGGGAGATGGGTTCCTACCTCATGCATTCTACTCAACTACCAGAAGTCAGTAACACTACTGGAGGGATCATGGTGATACTAAATGCAATAAAACACATGGGTAATAACGCTCTCAGAATAAACTACAAAGTGAACTTGCCTGATATTACTTGATGAAGATAATAACATTCTCAGAATAAAGACTTGGTAGAACTATTCGTCACTCTGTTGAAAAATCTATATTAAACAGACATAGCATTCGCATAAGCAAGCATCATAGCAAACAATTCTAGCACTCAAACAACAATCAAGACAACAAAGACTCATTAATAAAACTCAATTGCAATTCAAGAAAACTTCAAATAAAACTACATGGAAAAACTACTAAGGAAAGTCTAAGACTTTACTACAAACAATAAAAAATAGTTTTTGTCCTACATAAAACTTAACAGCTAAATAAAGATCTACTAATAAATTAACAGAAAAGAAAATGTAAAACAACTAATTTAACAGAAAGTATTTTTCATAAAATTTTAATAGAAAAAGAAGTAAATAAAAAAGCTTTTATAAAACTCTAACTATGACCTATACAAGTTTTCTTACAAAACTAAAGAAAATAAATTTTTAAAATAATAGAAACAAACTAAATTTGTCAAAAGTGACAAAAGGGAATAATTTAAAAACAATTAAAACTATAATGAAATGACTAAAACAAAACTAGAACTAAAACAGTACTGTTTTGCCTAAAACCCTAATTTAAAATAAACTAAAATAAATCACTATATGCTACTGGATAGACAAAACAACAATGAAACAATAGCAAAAAGAATCAATCAAAAATATTTTATAAAACTCAAGATATGGCCTAAATAGTGATTTGAACAAATTTCATCAAACTCAAATTTAAGCTACTCAAATTTGAAAACTAATGGTACAAACAGAAACTTCAACCAATTTTTGACACAGTGCAAAAAGAATCACTCAATTTGGATCTAAGATTGAAACTATTTCTGTTTTTAAAACGGAAACAAAAAACAAAAACAAACGGGCAGGAGCTACACGTGGGCTACTACTGGGCCTAAGCGATGGGTGATCTAGACTATAAGGTGCTCGGTCGTAACTTAACAAAACCATGCATGCGCGTTTAATAAAAAGTAACTGGCGAACCGGTTCGATCTAAACCAACTAAACCGTAAATAAACCCAATCTAATAAATAAAAACTACCTATTCGTTTAATCTAATCAGGGCCATATAAAATAGATCGAACGGTGGAGGGGATTTCCCGGTGGCTTACAGCGGGCGGCAGGGTGCTCCGGCGAGGTGGCCGTCGGGCGGTGATGCGGGCCACGCTTCCCATGGGTCCCCGGCATCTTTGAGGTCACGGGCGGGTGCGGCGGTGAGTGGGGCGTCCAGGGGTGGCCTCGGTTGGGCGCGTGGACGTCTCTGGGGAGCGGCGCGTGCTCGTCGAAGCTCGGGTGAGCTATAGCTCTGGCAAGGAACGGGTGATCTCGGGGAGGACACTGCAGAAGGATAGAGGCAAGAATAAGTTGTCAAACGAGTGCGCGATGGATATGGGAAAGTATTGACAGAGGGAGGAGTTTTCGGGAGGCTCACCGGCGCCGGATTCGTCAGCGGAAGGTTTCGGCTCCGGGGAGATCCAATCGGCCACGGCGCGCGATATGGGTGGTCTCGGACGAAGTTGCTGAAGGGAAACAAGAGAGGGAGCCTCGAGGTATTTATAAGGCATCAACTTGGGCGAGGGGAAAGCTCGAGATCATGATCCCGCGAGAAACGGGATTCGGCGGCGCGTCGGGCGTGCTCTGGCGCGTCATTGCGTGCAGAGGAAGAAGAAGAGGGGCGGGGCCCGCTGTCAGCGACCGTGGGGGAGAGAGAGGGTCGGGCTGCCGGGGCGAAAGGTTTTCGGCGCGGGGCTGCGCTGGTGGGCCTGCTGGCTGGTTAGCATAGGTGGGCCGCTGGCTGGTGGGCTGGGCGAAAGTGGCTTCGGCCTCCTTTTTTGTAAAAAAGGCACAAAATAAAACTAATACAGAAAGTGAAAATATTAATAATTATACATAGACATATAATATATCAAAAAAATTAGAAAAAGATTTACTTAAACATGAACATATTTTCAGAGGCAAATAAAATCCACAAAAAATCAGAAAAGTCAAATAGTGCTCCTATTGCAATAAAACCCCATAAAATCATTTTTTAAATACCAAAATGATTTCAAATTTATTTTCTCCTAATTTTAAATTGAAGGGAATCATTTTACCCTTATTTCCATTTATTTAGTTTTAGGAGAAAAATAATTTGAATAAAAACCAAATAACTCCAAATTGAAAGTGGGTTTCAAAATACCTTCAAAAAGTCTTTCAATTTGATCCTTCTAAACTTCCAACTCATATTTCGTATAATTTGAAGAAGTCATTTTATCTTCTCTCATGAAAATCATTGAGTTGCATAAAGTTTCTGAATTTGAAATATTTCCAAATGGAATTCAAATCTCCTCAAAACCCTTTTCATTTATTTAAATGGAAGATCATCTTCACTCTAGGGTTTTTTGATAAAATGAATTTGAATTCATGGAGATCAAAATACAAAGATGGAAGTTTTGGGAAAGTCCTTTTATTCCCTCTCTTTCAACTTTCAAAAAGTTTCAAATTCCGCTCAATTTCACACAAGCAATCACAACAATCAAACAAACAAACAATCATAAATATTTATTTTAATATAACATTCCAAAATTTAGAATTTTGGATGTTACAGATGATAACCAAAATAAACATCCAGGAAACATAAGCTCTCACAACCCACCGTTGCATCAATGATCTGGTCGATACGGGCAAGAGCAAATGGATCAGCGGGACAAGCCTTGTTGAGATATGTGTAATCAACACACATACGCCATGTGCCATTTTTCTGAAGTACAAGCATAGGGTTAGCCAACCACTCAGGGTGAAAAACTTCCATGATAAACACGGCCGCCAAGAGCCAGGCTACCTATTCTCTAATAGCCTTACGTCGCTCTTCACTGAAACGACGGAGGAACTGTTTGACCGGCTTAACTTTGGGATCTACATTAAGGTGGTGCTCAGCGAATTCTCTCGGTACACCTGGCATGTCAGAAGGTTTCCATGCAAAGATCTCTCGATTCTCATGGATGAACTCGATGAGCGCGCTTTCCTATTTGGGATCCATATTAGCCCCCACAGTGAACTGCTCAGATGATTCGCTAGGGACAAAATCCACTTGCTTGGTATCATCAACCGACTTAAATTTCAGTAGAGGGTCCTGTTCAGTAGTAGGCTTTTTCAGAGGGGTCATATCAGCTG